>NC_091167.1:15840603-15901959 GCF_040958095.1 Procambarus clarkii
AGATTTTATTTCCTGCATACTGGGGGGGGGGGGGGGGAGAGGTATCATATTTGGAAGCCGAGCAGTTGAGGGGTTAAGACAGCGGAAGATAATATGAAGTTACTTGATGACCTAGACAAACTCAAGGAAGAGAAGGGAAGGAATGATCCAACAAATGGCTACTAAGATCAACCCAAGTAAATGTAAGGTAATAAAACTAGGCAGAGGAAATAGGAGGCCAGACACTGGATACCGAATGGGAGATGAAGTCCTTCACAAAACGGACAGAGAATGATCTAGGAGTTATCACGCCAAACTTATCTCCAGAAGCCCACATCAAAAAATAACATTGGCAGCGTAGGCAAGGCTGGCTAACATCAGAACTGCCTTTAGAAACGCGTGTAAAGAATCCTTCAGAACCTTGAATACCACATACGTAAGGCCAATCTGGGAGTATGTGGCCCCAGCATGGAGCCCATATCTTGTCAAGCACAAAACGAAGCTGGAAAATATTCAGAGGTATGCCACTAGGCTAGTCCGAGAACTAAGAGGCATAAATTATGAGGAAAAGCTGCGTGAACTGCACTTCACATTGCTGGAAGACAGAAGAGCTCAGGGAGACATGATTACCACATACAAAATTTTCAGGGGAATTGACTCGTGTATTATTACTGCTGTTATTAGTGAGCATTAGAGACCCTCAGGTAAATTCAAGAAATTACAGTATCCCAGTACCCAGCTGATCCATAACAGCATTCCTGTATCCCAGCTGATCCATTACAGAATTTGTCTTTGCATGGGTCCACTGTTGATCTAACACTCGCTCCTTTACCGATTGATTGATGAAGATTAAGCCACCCAAAATGTGGCACGAGCATGAATGGCCCGTAAGTGGTGGCCCTTTTGAGCCATTACCAGTATCAATAGATGATACTGGAGACTGTGGAGGTGCGACTGCACCCTGCGTGACGGGAGATGTCTCCCGTGCGCTCCTTTATCAGCCTTTCCCACTCGATATATCACTTATACTTTAACTCACAGTGGTGGACTGATGACGAGAGCTGGAGCACGCCCTTATCCTACTGTGTCTTGGTTTATACTGACTTATGTTGTGTTGATTTAGGGGTGACGACGATCGCGGGATCGGATGCGCCCCTTACTCGCCATTGTTGATGGTCGTTTACTGTACAAATACATATTTGTTTTTAAGTTTAAATTCTAATTCTTTATTTGCATAAAAAAATCTTGGCGGTATATACGTAACCAGTGATTACTTTTTGTTTAATAAATAACAATTGAAAAAGTTTAGAAATCTTTCTTTTATTATTTGTTTTCTACCACAGACGTGGCCAGACATTTACAATGCTAACCAGCACATATACATTTTCTTCTGTCCTCCATGGACAGGGTTAGAGATGTGTTAAACATATACTTCACGGATTTGTTGAACAATCAACCACAGAAGGTGATTCGGTGCTTTTAAAATGCTAAGCTAACCTACATTCGTAAATACATAGATACATAGATTTACACATGCCCTACATAAAGTGTTATTTATTTATTTATTTATTTATTTATAATACAAGAAGGTACATTGGGTTTGTGAGAATACACAGCATAGTATTTACAATCTTGTAAAGCCACTAGTACGCACAGCGTTTCGGGCACGTCCTTAATCTAACAGATAATTTTAAGTAGGTAAATTCTAGCAGAATTAATAAAATGATAACGAAGTTCGAAGTTCGAATAACGATGTTCGAAGTTTCTTTTACATAGTGTCATTAATGTGCATTTACAAAGGTGAAATGTAATTCTGATCAGCTTCCATATATACTTTATGCACATATATATACATACACACACACTTATACGTACATATACATATATACATACATATATACACACATACATTTGTCTCTTTTTACTCTAACAGGGTGAGATAGCTGATAGATAATTAAACTAGTGTGCAATTGAGCACTTAATCACTGAAGGTGATTAAGGTGCTCTTACAAGCTCAGGTTATATAGTTACATCACATACATACATTGTATAATTGATACATTACATGGGCAATCTAGGGTACAAGTACAATATATCATCAAGTGTTCCAGTACTCATATAGTAATTACACAGTTCAGCATACCTTAGCCCAGGAGGGCGAAAGTCAGTCAATATGGGACATTCTACAATATTCAAGAGAGTGCATGTTTTCTCTTTCACAAAGTTGACACATTGTGTACTCGACATTTGGGTTTTGAGAAAGCTGCCAGATACGTCTATATGCCAGGCGTATTCTGGCCACTATAACATATCACATTGCCGGGTTCTTGTTCTATTAGTCCCATATGTGAATGTCTCCTCACGATATCTATAATAATATTTAATGCTACAACTTTCAGGTCTTTGTGAATTTGTTAGGTCTGTGAGATCTTCATTAGATATTTTTTTAAGTATTCTCTGTCACTGCTAATGAAACACCCATATCAATTATAAATAAATAAATAAATGTTTATTTAGGTAAGGTACATACATACAAGAATTTTTTTTACAAAGATTGGTGGACTTATAGATAGAGCTAGTACATACAATGCCTAAAGCCACTATTACGCAAAGCGTTTCGGGCATGAAAAACTTAAATGACTAAAGCTTAATACTAATTGAGCATAAAGAGTAAAATGAAAACAAGAAATGAAAACATAGCTGAAAAAGCAGCACAAATACAATTCTGTCATACAATTTCTACCACTGGTTTTCTACAGGCTGTCTTTGCAAGTATATCAACAGTGTCATGCCTTGAGATGCCAACATGTGATGGTATCTATTGGAATTTAATTTCATATCTGTGTTCTTTAGCAGCTAAAACATTCATTCGAATATCACTGACTATTTTCTGGGTGTTACTACTGTGTGTGTTCAATGCCAGGAGTGCACTCTGCGAGTCACAGTATATTAATCCACTGCCTTTGTCTTTTATATCAGTATAACAGAGACATGTAAGTTTTATTCAAAACACTAAAGAACAAATAGAAGGAGGAGGCGTCCAGCAAACAGCTATATTTCTCCATTACGTCCGTGCCTATAATAAATGGATATTTTTCTTCTGGATTTGGATGGACACTCAAGTCGTCTTCTACATATACGTCGCCCCCCATGTGTAACCGGAGTTTTTTGGGAGGACAATTTTCAAGTCCTATTCTCTTTAAATATGACATTGAGACATTCGTCTCGTCCGTCCCAGTATCAATCAGTATTTTGTTTGTGCAATTGTCAGGTTGTGAAGAAGGTGGCAGCGGGATTCTAAGGTATGATGACCTGCAATTACACAATCCAAATCCTTTATTTTCAAACCTTCGGAGATTCTTGAAATACAGTTCAGAATTATCCCGTTTAAACTGCTGTATTACATGGTACTCAGTCATGAGAGGGAAACTAAAGAAAAGCACGGGGCCCGGGTCTATGTTGAAGAAGTTATCCATTTCTGGCGGGATAATTTAGACTTTGGTGACCAACTCCTTGTTGTTTTCTAATTATATTTTAACGTTTTCGACAGTCCTAATACTGAGGTTTCTGACTCCGTCAAAAAAGTCGACTTTACACTGTTCGGTAGCGGATACGTTCTTATCCAAACCAAGTTTTATAGCATCTTTGTCTTCTATGTTATTGTTTGAAGTGCCGGTGTCCACAACCAAGGTGCAGGACTTACCGTTCACCTTCGCTTGGAGGAAATTGTGTTCCTTCAGGGCAATTTTCTCCAAGCCCTTCAGGGATGGAGGCTCAGTGAGTATAGGGGGCTAAAGCAGGTAGATTGTTAGGACCTCTAGGTCAGGACTGACCTCGTATATAGTGGCGTCATCGGTGTATTTTAGTCTTTTTCCGGGACCATTGATAGTCTGGCGGCCATCCTCCTTCCTCTTGCAGCCACGGCCCACCACTTGTTTGGTCTGTGTGTCCATGACTAGACGGGTGAAGGTTACCTTACAGTGAGTCGCGCTCTCTGAGCACCAAATTATATCCTACTTACATTATATTTAGTCAAGCAACAGTAGCATCTTTTACTTTCAATTTTTCTTTTATATTTGTAAACAAATATAAAACTTAATGTATTACCAAATACTCTTTGGTAAATACATAAGCACTGTATAGTTTGTGTTACAAATATTTAAATAGTTAAGAGCCGCCAAATCTGAATATTTTGCGCCGTTTTGGAGAGTAAACAAAGTTCGAGAAGGTGCAGCCCCGCTGGAGCAGTTCCAACAACGCGCGTCGTATTGGTAAACAAACATTTTATTTATTTATTTATTTATTTATTTATTTATTTATTTATTTATTTATTTATTTATTTATTTATTTATAATTTATTTATTTATATACTAGAAGGTACATTGGGTTTGTGAGAATACATAGCATGGTATTTACAATCTTGTAAAGCCACTAGTACGCGCAGCGTTTCGGGCAGATGTTTAAGTTAAATTATCACGTCTTTCCTTGTAATATAACATGCATGTTATAAATATATGTAATGACTATATTTAAAATACAAATCGAAATAATTTAGGAGGCTCCTATGGGAGGTTAATGTTGTGCGGCGTTTGGAAGACTGGACGAAGTTGAGAAAAATTCGAAGCCTCTGAAGGAGCTACTTTTTAATGACCGCTGCATTATGTTGGAATGCTGAGGAATTTCTGATGGAGGAGAAAGACAGTTGCACAGCGCGTTCCGCGGCGCAGCGCGCGGAGCGCCGTGGGTTCAAGTTCAAGTATGTTTATTGAGATAAGCAATAAATACATCTCAAAGGGATAGAGTAGCTTAGGCTATTTCTACCCCCCTCTACTTCAAGTCCCTCAAGGGGCGCACAAATTCAGTGAGTACAAATAGATAAATAACAGCACAAGAATCCTGTTCTTCAGGATTATAACAGTACTGTTTATGTGAATGAATGTCTGACCAGGTGCAGATAAAATCTCTTTTTTAAACTGCGTGGCTTCAGCAAAAATTCCCCTACAATTAAACACTGTTTTGTGCGAGATGGTAAAATTATAGCTAGGAGGACTGACACTGGAAAAACCTATTCAATAACCACAGAAGCTCACCTTAATTCTTTCCTCAGTGACTGTGGGATATCTGCTGTATAGCCTGAATTCAAATTATAATCTCATTTAACTACCTTTGTGTACTCTAGCTCTGCCTTTCCCTACAAAAGATTTTAACTTTAGTTAAAAAAAAAAAAAAAAAAAAATATTGTCATCTTTATTATTGTCTTTTTTTTTCTTTTTACTCCCATGTTCCATAGTACACTGGCTTTGCCTGTGTCCTCTAGTATTAACTTTATTATCTAGTGTCCTGAGTGTATCTCTATTTAAACTACCTCAGTTTGTTTTAGTGTAACTTTAGTATTCAACTTTAGTGTACTTATAATAGTATAGTAAGCAAGCTTTTCATCTTATAGATTTCATAATTTTTTTTTTACTTTTTTGGTCATCTATTGTTATTAATTATTTTAGTTATTTTTTTACATTCCTAGTTCCCATTGTTTTTTTCCTTCTTACTTTAAATTACCATTAAGTTTATTTTACTTTAGAATTTTTAATCTACTTTTTTCTTTGTTTTCTATTTTGTAATTTGCCATTCTTGCCTTGTTTTCCTGCAAACAGCCTTTTTATGCAGACAAGTATATACCCAGAACTAAACCTCTTATCCACTATCTATGACAATCATCACTTCAATGATCAAAATTGCAGATATTTTACAGCACATGATGTAAACAATGTATTAACAGATAATCACAATATCTCTGTAATCAACTTGAACGTTAGATCCCTAGGTAAACACTTCGATGATGTTAATGCCTTGATTGAAACTATTGACAACAAATTCTCTTTTATGATACTTACTGAAACGTGGTTTCAGTGGATATTGAATAGTGGCTTTAGGCATTGTATGTACTAGCTCTATCTATATATCAATCCATTAATGTAACATCACTTGTATGTATATACCTTACCTGAATAAACATCTGAATCTGAATCTGAATCTGAATCTGGTTGAAAGAGGATAATACACAACTCTTTAACATGCCTAACTACTCGGCAATTCACAACTGTCGTCAAATGCAGAGAGGTGGTGGTACTGCTCTTTACTACCACCAAGACCTAACATGCTTAAAAATAATTAGAACTAGAGACTGCTGTGGGGAGTATATCTTCGCCAGTTTCAGAGTCAAGGGTGCCGAGTCTGTCCTGTCTGTGGGTGCAGTCTATAGAATTCCTAACACTGATGTGTCTGAATTCAACTCAAACCTTAGAAATCTAATACTAGATAACAGATTGAGCAAAAACCATCTAATTATCGCAGGGGACTTTAATATTGACCTCTGCGAGCCTGAACACCCTACTGCTGTTAGCTTCCTCAACTGTATGAATTCCTGCTTCCTCATACCCTTAATCACTAGACCAACTAGAATCACTGATAGTACTGCTACGACTCTAGATCACATCTGGACCAACATAACCTCTCCGCTTACTTTAGGTATAATCACCGCTAGCACTACAGACCATTACCCCACATTTCTCTTAACTAACATTAGCAAACCACCTCTAGAGACAAGGGAGTTAAGCTTTAGGCTGCACAATGAAACTGCTATAAACAATTTTATAACTGCTGCTGATAATGTCAACTGGGAGTCCGAGTTAGGTAACATTGGGGACATCAACCTAGCAGTGCAATCTTTTCTTCAAACAACTCTTAGCCTTTATAACACCCACTGTCCTATGCTTACAAAACAAGTCACAAGCAAAAGACTTAACAATCCTTGGCTTACAAAGGGAATACTTAAATCCATTAACAAAAAACACGACCTTGAGAAGAAGTATAGGCTAGGAACAGTCTCCAAAGAATTCTCAAAGAATTACTCGTTATTGCTATCTAAAATAATTAGACGAGCCAAAACTAAATACTATGAAAATAAATTTACCCAAATAAAGAGCAACATTAAAAAAACTTGGAGCACAATTTAATAATAATAATAATAATAATTTTTATTTAGGTAAAGGTACATACATAAAGAGATTTTACAAAGTTTGTTGGCTTTATAGATAGAGCTAGTACATACAATGCCTAAAGCCACTATTACGCAAAGCGTTTCTGGCAGGAAAAAACACTAATGACTAAAGCTTAAAACTAATGGGTAAAAAGAATAAAATGTATTGAGTACAAATAAAAATAGAGGTAAAAGTTGGTTTGATTAAGTCGTACTCTAGGAATATCAAAACTGTATTTATTTCTGGTGTGGTGCTCATGGGTTCTGTTACAACCTTCTATGAAGCTTTTGAGATCAGGATTGGCATTATAGTTTAGCGTTTTATATATGTATAATACACATGAGAGAATGTGCAGTGACTTAATGTCTAACATATTCAGAGATTTGAGTAGGGGTACAGAGTGATGTCTGGGGCCAGAATTGGATATTGTCCTTATAGCAGCTTTGTGTTGAGTAATTAGAGGACGTAAGTGATTTTGGGTAGTAGAGCCCCAAGCACAAATACCATAGTTGAGATATGGATAGATAAGGGAGTAATAGAGAGTCACCAGGGCAGGGCGTGGTACATAATATCTGATCTTAGAAAGAATGCCCACAGTTTTTGAAACTTTTTTTGTTATGTTTAGAATGTGTCCCTGGAAATTCAGCTTGTGGTCAATGAGAATGCCAAGGAATTTGCCATCTAATTTGTTACAAATTTGGGTATTGTTTATTTTGAGATTTATTTGATTAGAGGATTTATTGCCAAACAGAATATAGAAAGTTTTGTCAATGTTAAGGGTGAGTTTGTTGGCAGTTAGCCACAGATGGACTTTATTTAGCTCAGTATTTACTGTGGCATTTAGAGCAAGGGGATCAGGACTGGAGTAAATGAAGGTTGTGTCGTCAGCAAATAGAATTGGTTTGAGGTGTTGGGAGGCATTTGGAAGGTCATTAATGTAGATCAGTTTTTTCACAAATATTGGGATCAAAGAAGATTTTAAATAACAAACCAACACTCCTTTCCAATAACGCTGGTCAGCTTTCAGCCTCTGTATCTGCTATTGAGTTCAATAGGTTCTTCTCTTCCATTGGGTCATCCCTTGCAAATGATATTCCATCTTCCTGTACTGATGTTAAGGACTATCTTACAGGTAACTATCCACAGTCTCTGTACCTAAAGCCTACTAGTTCCACTGATGTCAATAAAATAATCCTTTCCCTTAAAACCAAGTCTAGTGCCCTCGAGGAGATACCAACTTTAATTTACAAAAAAGCCTCCAGATCTCTAGCCCCTGCTATTGCATTGCTCTTCAACAAGTCACTTGAACTCCAAACCTTTCCTGACATTCTAAAAAAAGCAAGAGTAACCCCTGTCCACAAATGTGGTGATCTCACAGATGTTAACAACTACAGACCTATATCAATCCTGCCTAACTTGTCAAAAATATTCGAAAAACTAATCTACAAGCAGCTTTACTCTTTTCTAGCCAAACACAATATACTTAGCTCTTGTCAATATGGCTTCAGACCCCAAAAAAGCACTAACGATGCACTTATTAGTATGATTAACTTAATTCACGCAGCTCTTGATAAAAAGGAGTTTCCTGTTGGGTTATTTGTGGACCTGTGTAAGGCTTTTGACACTGTCAACCATCAAAACCTTCTTCTTAAATTACATCATTATGGAGTCAGAGGACACTCCCTGCAATACCTCAAATCTTATCTTACTGACAGGCTCCAGTATGTTTCTGTGAATAATACAATTTCTCCCACCCTACCCATCAACATTGGTGTTCCTCAGGGCAGCATACTTGGCCCTCTCCTCTTTCTCATCTACATTAATGACCTTCCAAATGCCTCCCAACACCTCAAACCAATTCTATTTGCTGACAACACAACCTTCATTTACTCCAGTCCTGACCCCCTTGCTCTAAATGCCACAGTAAATACTGAGCTAGAGAAAGTCCATCTTTGGCTAACCGCCAACAAACTCACCCTTAACATTGACAAAACGTTTTATATTCTGTTTGGCAATAAATCCTCTAATCAGATAAATCTCAAAATAAACAATACCCAAATTTGTAACAAATTAGATGGCAAATTCCTTGGCGTTCTCATCGACCACAAGCTGAATTTCCAGGGTCACATTCTAAATACTGTATATCAAAAAAAGTTTCAAAAACTGTTGGCATTCTTTCTAAGATCAGATATTATGTACCCCGCCCTGCCCTGGTTACTCTCTATTACTCCCTCATCTATCCATACCTCAACTATGGTATTTGTGCTTGGGGTTCTACTATCCAAAATCATTTACATCCTCTTATTACCCAACACAAAGCTGCTATTAGGACAATATCCAACTCTGGCCCCAGACATCACTCGGTACCCCTACTCAAATCTCTGAATATGTTAGATATTAAGTCACTGCACATTCTCTCTTGTGTATTATACATATATAAAACGCTGAACTGTAATGCCAATCCTGACCTCAAAAGCTTCATTGAAGGTTGTAACAGAACCCATGAGCACCACACCAGAAATAAATACAGTTTTGATATTCCTAGAGTATGACTTAATCAAACTAGAAATGCTCTACAAATCAAGGGACCCAGAATGTGGAATGACCTTCCCAACCATGTTAAAGACTGTACCTCTCTCAACCAGTTTAAGATAAAAACTAAACACTACCTAATAAATTCCCTGTAACCTACCTCACTCCTCTATTGTCAACCCATGTCTGTAATTTTTTTTTTGTTTAATCAACACTGTCAACCTATTGTATTTGTGCTGCTTTTTCAGTCATGTTCCCCCTTTTTTTTATCTTTATTTGTATTTGTTCTCAACACTTTTTATTCTTTATGCTCAATTAGTATTAAGTTCTAGATATTAATGTTTTTCTTGCCCGAAACGCATTGCGTAATAGTGGCTTTAGGCATTGTATGTACTAGCTCTATCTATATATCAATCCATTAATGTAACATCACTTGTATGTATGTATGTACCTTACCTGAATAAACATATTTATTTATTTATATATATATTAATCCCATTTAACATTGCAGGTTACTACAGCAAGTACAGCATATAATTGTTACATTCTTGGGGCAAAATTCTTGTAGCTCCTAAGTATACTGTCTATTATACCATTATCACACATCCAAACAATTTGATGTGGTACACTATTTATTTCCTTATTTCTATATTTTTCAATAAGGTGACACTCTAATACATAATGTTCTAAGGTGTGGGCGTACGGCATACTACATAATTTACACTCCTTATCTTTTTCACTGACATCAACACCGTATTGCCAGATATATTTATATCCTAAGCGTAATCTCATGTAAACTGAATCCTTCCAAGTAGACTTTCCTTTACCATAAGTGAAGGACGAATTTGTATTTATTATTGAATAATTCTTGTGTTACTACTGTCCACCATTGCCATTCTCTTTATCATTTTTTCACCCTCCTGAATCACCTTGAGTCTTGTTTTTATTTGTTTCAAGGTTAACTGACATACAACATCAACAAGAGTTTTTTCAGTGGCTCTCTTCGCTATGTCATCAACTACCTCATTCAACAGTATTCAACATGTGAAGGGATCCACATGAATCTTACTTTATACCCATTTTTTTCTAGTCTCTTAACACTTTCGCGCTTTCCGCAAAGGTCACTCAGCCAACCGAATGTGCGCGCAGCGTTTTTATCGCTTAAGCGTAAAAACAAAAATGTGTATACTCTTTTTACTCTTCTGACCTTAGTTATCATGCTACGTATTTCATTTTGGTACCAACGTGTTCGCAATAAAATTCTCTAGACGAACATCAGTAAAAAAAGTCACGAAACGTATAGGGATACCAGCACCAAATAAATAACTACGAAGATGACTCGCCGTGAGCGCCCATCAGCAACAAAATGTTTTTACTCTTGGGATTGTAATCACCTCCACACTTATTCTACAGCGTTAATTTTGGTATCAATGGACTCGCAATGAAATTCCCAACACGGTGATATGAATATAAGCGTAGAATAATGATGCGGCCCGCCCGCAAGAGTGTGGGAAGTGGTGAAATTGTTACCCGGTATCGGTGATGGGACGACGCTCGGCGCTTTGAAAGTTTATACTTATTTCACTCTCATGACATTAATTTTCTATGTATGTCATTCATTTTTGTGTCAATGTGTTCGCAATAGAATGTTCTATGTGCCCATAGGTAAAAAATATCAACAAAGCGTAAGTTAGAATAGCGGCAAATATAAAACAACGCTGGAACATATCAGTGAGCGTCAAACACACACGAAATGTTTTTACTTTTGTTATGTTTGTCAAGTTTATACTTGTTGCACACAGTTATTTTTGGTTGTATATTGATCGGAATAAAATTCCCTAAACAGACATATGCATATAATACATGATATGGGGGAAGCATTACCAGTATAAACGGCTAAAGTCACCCACCTGCAACCCGTTTGGGACAAAATACCATTTGATCGAAGTTATCCACACCTTTCATGAACTTATTGTACCATGCAGCCTAGTGGTGAGAAAGAGAGCCTCATAGCGCGCAGTGTGAAACAAACCCAAAGTAAATCGGATAAAAATTGAATTTTATACAAATATTTTAAAAGAGGACTCAACTTTATGTCCACTATGCGTTAGCGTTAGACGAAACGGGACGCGCCGGCGCGTCCAGATAGCGCGAAAGTGTTAACATTCTCTCTACACTCTATCACAATATTCTGATATACTGGGCGTCTGCTATTTAAAGACTCTAACGCTCCTCTGCTGTCAATAAAGAAGCAAGCATTTTTACCACATTTGACTACTCCCTGTAATCCTGCTAATACACCTTGGAGTTCAGCCTGCGTTGAAGAGACATTGTCAGTTAAGCGGCGTCCAATAACAGTATCTACAGTGCCGATGTCAGTGTACTCCCTGATCAAGACTCCACATCCTGCCTTCCCATCCCTAGCTACTGACCCATCACAATATACATGTAGAGTGTTTTCTGTAGGCAGTTTTCTAATTATACAATCATATGTTGCCCTCAGCTCTCCTATTTCATACATACTTTTTTTCTTATGCAAGGGAGTAATTACTACATCTACATTACAATCCTCCCATGGTGGTGTAATTTTTCTCTTGGGCACAGCAATACACTCTGTAATAACATCATACTTTATAACATTATAACATAATTTATTCATATATACTCTCTTCTTCATCATACACTGTTCACTACTTCCCACCTTTTGAACCAAGAGGATTAATTCATTAGCTCCCCCACCTCTCATTAATCTAATGGCAGAGGCTACATTTATCTCTGAAATTCTATCCCCAATACTCTGCAGATTCAACTCCATCCTCATTATCTCAATCATAGCATTTCTTGGGCATCCTAAGATAATTCTCATTGCTTCATTTTGTACCTTCTCCAACTTGCCCATCCTACCTTTACCAAAACAAGAAATGACAGGTGCAGCATAATCAATAAGAGATCTTACAGTACTCAACCCGGGAGACATCTCCCGTCACGCAGGGTGCATTCGCACCTCCACAGATCTCCAGTATCAGCTCTTGATACTGGTAATGGCTTAAAATTGCCACCACCGGGCTATTTATGCCCGTGCCACCTTTTGGGTTGCTTCATCTTCATCTTAACACATTCATAAGGGAGACATCTCCCGTCATGCAGCACCATCTGGTCACCACTTGGTCCGGGAGACATCTCCCGTCACGCAGGGTGCAGTCGCGCCTCCACAGATCTCCAGTATCAGCTCTTGATACTGGTAAATGGCTCAAAAGGGCCACCACTTACGAGCTATTCATGCCCGTGCCACCTTTTGTGTGGCTTCATCTTCATAACACATTCACAAGGGAGACATCTCCCGCCATGCAGGGTGCATTCGCACCTCCACAGATCTCCAGTATCAGCTCTTGATACTGGTAATGGCTCAAAAGGGCCACCACTTACGGGCTATTCATGCCCGTGCCACCTTTTGGGTGGCTTAATCTTCATCAATCAATCAATCAGTACTCAAGTATAACATTTGTAGCACAGGGACTCCCACTCCCTTTCCACAGCATGCCAAAGCCTTCAGAGGTTGTAATCTCTTCCGACATTGACCCAACAGTCTGTTCATCTCAGCTTCCAAACTCTCATGGGTATATCCAACATATATGCCTAAATATTTATATATATAAATAAATATATATTTTAACTCTCTCTATATTTTTATCGTTTATTTTCAAAACAATGGGGCTCCAACTTCTACATTCAAACTTAGTTTTGTTTTCATTAACCACCAATCCCATATGGTGACACAGGTTTCCGAAATTGTCCAACACTGTTTGAACCTTTGAAATATCTTTGCCCTGAAACAAAATATCATCGGCATATATGATCGGAGTTACCCCATTTGAGTATCTCTCAGATGCTATCTTATTCATTAGTTCATTAAACAGGGTGAGACTCAACACTCCTCTCTGAGGTGTGCCGAGTTCAAAAGACCTCACACCTGACATACAACCTTGATACCACACCTGAGCCTTTCGTAAAGATAATCCCCTATCCAGCGCAATAATTTCCCTTTAACACCAAGACTAGCTAATTCATATAAAATAACCTCTTTGTTGGCTTTATCAAAAGCTCCTTGTAAATCAATGAAAATTCTATAATAATCATTTTCATTAGCTAGACATTTAATAATACAATTAGAGGTACTTTTTCCTTTGAGGAACCCAAACAAATTACTAGACAGCTGGACACCTATTATATATAAAAGTCTATTTAAAATGATCCTCTCCATCATTTTACAAAAACACGAGGTTAAAGACAGGCCTCATAATGGTCATGAGAGATGTTATTGTACAAGCAGATAAAGATAAATCACGACTGTTGATACTGGGGGACTTCAACTTTAGAGCAATAGACTGGGAGGCCTATGAAGCAAGAACGGAGGACTTTTGGACATGCAGATTTGTGAACCTCATTCTGGAGACATTCTTGTATCAACACATAAAGCAAGCCACAAGAATGAGGGAAGGAGATATACCGTCAGTACTGGATCTAGTATTCACCAGGAAAGAAGAAGAGATTTTTGACATCCAGTACCTTCCTCCCTTGGGAAAGAGTGATCACGTCCTGTTAGACATTAAATATGCTTTAAGATATCATCTAGAAGAAAATGGGGACATTGAAACAGTTGATAAACTCGATTTAAAGAGAGGCAACTATGGGAAACTTCGAAATTTTTTTAATGAGTGTAATTGGACAGAATTGTTGCTAGGCAGGGAAGTAAATGAAATGTATGCCAAATGTTTAAAACTATACGAGGAAGGCACACAAACATTCATACCAAAACAGAGATGCAGGACCAGAAAACAGGATTGGTTCGACAGAAATTGTGAGAGGGCAAGAGACCAAAAGACACAAAAATGGAATCAGTATAGGAAGAGGCCAAACCCCCAAACATACCAGCGATACAAAGATGCGAGAAACAATTATACAGCAGTAAGGAGAGAGGCAGAAAGAAATTTTGAAAAAGGGATAGCAGATAAATGTAAAACAGAACCGGGCCTATTCTACAAATTCATAAATAACAAATTGCAGGTAAAGGATAATATCCAGAGGTTGAAAATGGGAAACAGATTCACGGAAAATGAAAGGGAAATGTGTGAAACATTAAATGAAAAGTTCCAAAGTGTGTTTGTACAAAATGAAATCTTCAGAGAACCAGACACAATAAGAATTCCAGAGAACAACATAGAGCGGATAGAGGTGTCTAGAGATGAAGTGGAAAATATGCTAAAGGAGCTCGGGAGGAACAAAGCAGCTGGCCCAGATGGCGTTTCACCATGGGTTCTGAGAGAATGTGCATCTGAGCTCAGCATTCCACTTCACCTGATCTTTCAGGCATCCCTGTGTACAGGAATCGTAGCAGACGTGTGGAAACAGGCTAACATAGTTCCAATCTACAAAAGTGGCAGCAGGGAAGACCCCCTCAATTATAGACCTGTATCATTGACAAGTGTAATAGTGAAAGTATTGGAAAAGCTAATCAAAACTAAATGGGTAGAACACCTGGAGAGAAATGATATAATATCAGACAGACAGTATGGTTTTCGATCAGGAAGATCCTGTGTATCGAATTTACTCAGTTTCTATGATCGGGCCACAGAGATATTACAGGAAAGAGATGGCTGGGTTGACTGCATCTATCTGGACCTAAAAAAGGCTTTCGACAGAGTTCCACATAAGAGGTTGTTCTGGAAACTGGAAAATATTGGAGGGGTGACAGGTAAGCTTCTATCATGGATGAAAAATTTTCTGACTGATAGAAAAATGAGGGCAGTAATCAGAGGCAATGTATCGGAATGGAGAAATGTCACAAGTGGAGTACCACAGGGTTCAGTTCTTGCACCAGTGATGTTTATTGTGTACATAAATGATCTACCAGTTGGTATACAGAATTATATGAACATGTTTGCTGATGATGCTAAGATAATAGGAAGGATAAGAAATTTAGATGATTGTCATGCCCTTCAAGAAGACCTGGACAAAATAAGTATATGGAGCACCACTTGGCAAATGGAATTTAATGTTAATAAATGTCATGTTATGGAATGTGGAATAGGAGAACATAGACCCCACACAACCTATATATTATGTGAGAAATCTTTAAAGAATTCTGATAAAGAAAGAGATCTAGGAGTGGTTCTAGATAGAAAACTATCACCTGAGGACCACATTAAGAATATTGTGCAAGGAGCCTATGCAATGCTTTCTAACTTCAGAATTGCATTTAAATACATGGATGGCGATATACTAAAGAAATTGTTCATGACTTTTGTTAGGCCAAAGCTAGAATATGCAGCTGTTGTGTGGTGCCCATATCTAAAGAAGCACATCAACAAACTGGAAAAGGTGCAAAGACATGCTACTAAGTGGCTCCCAGAACTGAAGGGCAAGAGCTACGAGGAGAGGTTAGAAGCATTAAATATGCCAAAACTAGAAGACAGAAGAAAAAGAGGTGATATGATCACTACGTACAAAATAGTAACAGGAATTGATAAAATCGACAGGGAAGACTTCCTGAGACCTGGAACTTCAAGAACAAGAGGCCATAGATTTAAACTAGCTAAACACAGATGCCGAAGAAATATAAGAAAATTCACCTTCGCAAATAGAGTGGTAGACGGTTGGAACAAGTTAAGTGAGAAGGTGGTGGAGGCCAAGACCGTCAGTAGTTTCAAAGCGTTATATGACAAAGAGTGCTGGGAAGACGGGACACCACGAGCGTAGCTCTCATCCTGTAACTACACTTAGGTAATTACAGGTCTATACTCTCCATTGGCTTTAGGGATAGGGATGATAATAGCTTTTTTCCATTTACTGGGAATACTGCCCTCTTTATAACTAATATTAAAGAGGTCTAAAAGTGGGCTTTTCGTCATAATGGCAAGTTCATTAAGTATTTCATAAGTTACTCCATCCTCCCTAGGTGCGGTAGATTTCCCAACTTTAATCGCCGTTATTAGTTCTTCTCTGGTAATACCTGTGCAAGTGACATCACCACTGTTACCTGCTATAAGTATAAAATCCTTATCTAGATCTTTCCAAGAATCTAATGACTCTCGTTACAGTGGGTAATGAACTAAGTTTGGCAGCTTCCGCACATTTATTTACGAGCCCATTTGCAATTCCTTGCGGGTCTGGATGTGCAACAAAATTGTGCTTTTTACCCCTTATTTTATTTACGTCTTGCCAGATTTCCTTCAAGTTTCTGTTACTCCCAACTTTCTCTGCAAATTCCTGCCAATACTTGCTCCTAATTTCCTTTCTCTTCTCCCCACACAGCCTAGCAACTTCCAGTAAAGCATTCTTCCCTTCCTCAGTCCTACCATTCCTATTCCAATCCCTGTGAGCTCTCCTCATTGTTAATGTCCACCCCTTAAGCATCTTGTCATGTGTATAATTTTCTTTTCTGGGGGGATGCCTTTTTATACTAGATGTTTTCCGGTTCAATGTTGCATTAAATACATCTACCTCCTTAATTAAATCTTCATAAAATGAAGATCAAAAATTAAAAATCTTCTAAATCTAAAAAAAATAAAAAAATTAAATCTTCATAAAATTAAATCTTCAATAAAAATAGAGCACACCAGGGAGTTCACTCGTCACTACTAGAGCACACCAGGGAGTTCACTCGTCACTACTAGAGCACACCAGGGAGTTCACTCGTCACTACTAGAGCACACCAGAGAGTTCACTCGTCACTACTAGAGCACACCAGAGAGTTCACTCGTCACTACTAGAGCACACCAGGGAGTTCACTCGTCACTACTAGAGCACACCAAGGAGTTCATTCGTCAGAAATAGAGCACACCAGGGAATTCATTCGTCACAACTAGAGCACACCAGGGAGTTCGTTCATCACTAGAGCACGTTAGGGAGTTCATTCATCACTAGAGCACACCAGGGAGTTCATTCATCACTAGATCACACCAGGGAGTTCATTCATCACTAGAGCACACCAGGGAGTTCACTCATCACTACTAGAGCACACCAGAGTTCACTCGCCACTACTAGAGCACACCAGAGAGTTCACTCATCACTACTAGAGATCACCAGAGTTCACTCGTCACTACTAGAGCACACTAGAGAGTTCACTCATCACTACTAGAGCACACCAGAGTTCACTCGTCACTACTAGAGCACACCAGAGTTCACTCGTCACTACTAAAGCCCACCAGAGAGTTCACTCATCACTACTAGAGCACACCAGAGTTCACTCGTCACTACTAGAGCACACCAGGGAGTTCATTCATCACTAGAGCACACCAGAGTTCACTCGTCACCACTAGAGCACACCAGGGAGGTCACTCGTCACTACTAGAGCACACCAGGGAGTTCACTCACTACTAGAGCACACCAGAGTTCACTCGTCACTACTAGAGCACACCAGGGAGTTCACTCGTCACTACTAGAGCACACCAGAGTTCACTCGTCACTACTAGAGCACACCAGAGTTCACTCGTCACTACTAGAGCACACCAGGGAGTTCACTCGTCACTACTAGAGCACACCAGAGAGTTCACTCGTCACTACTAGAGCACACCAGGGAGTTCACTCGTCACTACCAGAGCACACCAGAGTTCACTCGTCATTACTAGAGCACACCAGTGTTCACTCGTCACTACTAGAGCACACCAGAGTTCACTCATCACTACTAGAGCACACCAGGGAGTTCACTCACTACTAGAGCACACCAGAGTTCACTCATCACTACTAGAGCACACCAGGGAGTTCACTCACTACTAGAGCACACCAGAGTTCACTCATCACTACTAGAGCACACCAGAGTTCACTCGTCACTACTAGAGCACATCAGAGAGTTCACTTGTCACAACTAGAGTACACCAGAGGGTTCACTCGTCACTACTAGAGCACACCCTAGTTCACTCGTCACTACTAGAGCACACCAGGGAGTTCACTCATAACTACTAGAGCACACCAGAGTTCACTCGTCACTACTAGAGCACTCCAGGGAGTTCACTCGTCACAACTAGAGTACACCTGGGAGTTCGCTCACTACTAGAGCACACCAGGGTTCACTCGTCGCTACTAGAGCACACCAGAGAGTTCACTCATCACTACTAGAGCACTCCAGGGAGTTCACTCGTCACAACTAGAGTACACCTGGAAGTTCACTCGTCACAGCTAGAGTACACCTGGGAGTTCACTCGTCACAACTAGAGTACACCAGGGAGTTCACTCGTCACTACTAGAGCACACCAGGGAGTTCACTCGTCACAACTAGAGTACACCAGAGTTCACTCGTCACTACTAGAGCACACCATGGAGTTCACTCGTCACAACTAGAGTACACCAGAGTTCACTTGTCACTACTAGAGCACACCAGGGAGTTCACTCGTCACAACTAGAGCACACCAGAGTTCACTTGTCACTACTAGAGCACACCAGAGTTCACTCGTCACTACTAGAGCACACCAGGGAGTTCACTCGTCACTACTAGAGCACACCTGGGAGTTCACTCGTCGCTACTAGAGCACACATGGGAGTTCACTCGTCACTAATAGAGCACACCAGGGAGTTCACTCGTCACTATTAGAGCACACTAGGGAGTTCACTCGTCACTACTAGAGCACACTAGGGAGTTCACTCACTACCAGAGCACACCAGGGAGTTCACTCGTCACAATTAGAGGACACCAGGGAGTTCACTCGTCACTACTAGAGCACACTAGGGAGTTCACTCACTACTAGAGCACACCAGGGAGTTCACTCATCACTGCTAGATCACACCAGAGTTCACTCGTCACTACTAGAGCACACCAAAGAGTTCACTCATCACTACTAGAGCACACCAGAGTTCACTCGTCACTACTAGAGCACACCAGAGTTCACTCGTCACTACTAGAGCACACTAGGGAGTTCACTCAACACTACTAGAGCACACCAGAGTTCTCTCGTCACTACTAGAGCACACCTGGGAGTTCACTCATCACTTCTAGAGCACACCTGGGAGTTCACTCATCACTACTAGAGCACACCAGGGAGTTCACTCATCACTACTAGAGCACACCAGGGAGTTCACTCATCATTACTAGAGGACACAAAGGAGTTCACTCATCACTACTAGAGCACACTGGGAGATGAAGTCCTTCACGAAACGGACAGAGAGAAAGATCTGGGAGTTGATATCACGCCAAACCTGTCTCCCGATGCCCACATCAAAAGAATAACGTCAGCGGCCTATGCGAGGCTGGCTAACATCAGAACTGCTTTCAGAAACCTGTGTAAGGAATCCTCCAGAACGTTGTATACCACATATGTAAGGCCAATCTTGGAGTATGCAGCCCCAACATGGAGTCCGTACCTAGTCAAGCACAAGACGAAGCTGGAAAAAGTTGAGAGGTAGGCCACTAGGTTAGTCCCAGAACTAAGAGGCATGAGTTATGAGGACAGACTACGTGAACTGCACTTCACGTCGCTGGAAGACAGAAGAGCTAGGGGAGACATGATCACCACATACAAAATTCTCAGGGGAATTGACAGGGTGGACTAGGATGGATTATTTAACACGGGTGGCACACGCACAAGGGGACACAGGTGGAAGCTGAGTACCCAAATGAGCCACAGAGACATTAGAAAGAACTTGTTCAGTGTCAGAGTAGTTAGTAAATGGAATACACTAGGAAGTGATGTGGTGGAGGCTGACTCCATACACAGTTTCAAATGTAGATATGACAGAGCCCAATAGGCTCAGGAATCTGTGCATCAGTTGATTGACGGTTGAGAGGCAGGACCAAAGAGCCAGAGCTCAACCCCCGCTAACACAACTAGGTAGTACTAGGTGAGGTGAGTACACCAGAGTTCACTCATCACTACTAGAGTACACCAGAGAGTTCACTAGTCACTACTAGAGCACACCAGAGATCACTCATCACTACTATAGTACACCAGAGAGTTCATTCGTCACTACTAGAGCACACCAGGGAGTTCGCTCCTCACTACTAGAGCACACCAGGGAGTTCACTCGACACTACTAGAGCACACCAGAGAGTTCATTCGTCACTACTAGAGCACACCAGGAAGTTCGCTCCTCACTACTAGAGCACACCAGGGAGTTCACTCGACACTACTAGAGCACACCAGGGAGTTCATTCGTCACAACTAGAGCAGACCAGGGAGTTCATTCGTCAAAACTAGAGCACACCAGGGAGTTCACTCGTCACAACTAGAGCACACCAGAGAGTTCACTCACCACTACTAGAGCACACCAGGGAGTTCACTCGTCACAACTAGAGCACACCAGAGAGTTCACTCACCACTACTAGAGCACACCAGGGAGTTCACTCGTCACAACTAGAGCACACCAGCGAGTTCATTCGTCACAACTAGAGCACACCAGGGAGTTCATTCGTCACTACTAGAGCACACCAGGGAATTCACTCATCACTACTAGAGCACACCAGCGAGTTCATTCGTCACAACTAGAGCACACCAGGGAGTTCATTCGTCACTACTAGAGCACACCAGCGAGTTCATTCGTCACTACTAGAGCACACCAGGGAGTTCACTCGTCACAACTAGAGCACACCAGAGAGTTCATTCGTCACTACTAGAGCACACCAGGGAATTCACTCATCACTACTAGAGCACACCAGGGAGTTCATTCGTCACTACTAGAGCACACCAGGGAGTTCACTCGACACTACTAGAGCACACCAACTTAGAAGCATTAAATATTCCAAAACTGGAAGACAGAAGAAAAAGAGGTGATATGATCACTACATATAAAATAGTAACAGGAATTGATAAAATCGACAAGGAAGATTTCCTGAGACCTGGAACTTCAAGAACAAGAGGTCATAGATTTAAACTAGCTAAACACAGATGCCGAAGAAATATAATTAAATTCACCTTCGCAAACAGAGTGGTAGACGGTTGGAACAAGTTAGGGGAGAAGGTGGTGGAGGCCAAGACCGTCAGTAGTTTCAAAGCGTTATATGACAAAGAGTGCTGGGAAGACAGGACACCACGAGAGTAGCTCTCATCCTGTAACTACACTTAGGTAATTACACCAGGGAGTTCACTTGTCACTACTAGAGTACATCAGGGAGTTCACTTGTCACTACTAGAGTACACCAGGGAGTTCACTTGTCACTACTAGAGCACACCAGGGAGTTCACTCGTCACTACTAGAGCACACCAGGAGTTCACTCGTCACTACTAGAGCACACCAGAGTTCACTTGTCACTACTAGAGCACACCAGGAGTTTACTCGTCACTACTAGAGCACACCAGGGAGTTCACTCGTCACAACTAGAGTACACCAGAGTTCACTCGTCACTACTAGAGCACACTATGGAGTTCACTCGTCACAACTAGAGTACACCAGAGTTCACTTGTCACTACTAGAGCACACCAGAGTTCACTCGTCACTACTAGAGCACACCAGGGAGTTCACTCGTCACTACTAGAGCACACCTGGGAGTTCACTCATCACTACTAGAGCACACAAGGGAGTTCACTCGTCACTAATAGAGCACACCAGGGAGTTCACTCGTCACTATTAGAGCACACCAGGGAGTTCACTCGTCACTACTAGAGCACACTAGGGAGTTCACTCACTACCAGAGCACACCAGGGAGTTCACTCGTCACTGCTAGATCACACCAGAGTTCACTCGTCACTACTAGAGCACACCAGAGTTCACTCGCCACTACTAGAGCACACCAGAGTTCACGCGTCACTACTAGATCACACCAGAGTTCACTTGTCACTACTAGACCACACCAGAGTTCATTCGTCACTACTAGAGCACACCAGGGAGTTCATTCATCACTAGAGCACGTTTGGGAGTTCATTCATCACTAGAGCACACCAGGGAGTTCATTCATCACTAGAGCACACCAGGGAGTTCACTCATCACTACTAGAGCACACCAGAGTTCACTCGCCACTACTAGAGCACACCAGAGAGTTCACTCATCACTACTAGAGATCACCAGAGTTCACTTGTCACTACTAGAGCACACTAGAGAGTTCACTCATCACTACTAGAGCACACCAGAGTTCACTCGTCACTACTAGAGCACACCAGAGTTCACTTGTCACTACTAGAGCACACCAGAGTTCACTCGTCACTACTAAAGCCCACCAGAGAGTTCACTCATCACTACTAGAGCACACCAGAGTTCACTCGTCACTACTAGAGCACACCAGGGAGTTCACTCATCACTTCTAGAGCACACCTGGGAGTTCATTCATCACTAGAGCACACCAGAGTTCACTCGTCACCACTAGAGCACACCAGGGAGTTCACTCGTCACAACTAGAGCACACCAGGGAGTTCACTCGTCACAACTAGAGCACATCAGGGAGTTCACTCGTCACTACTAGAGCACACCAGGGAGTTCACTCGTCACTACTAGAGCACACCAGAGTTCACTCGTCACTACTACAGTACACCAGAGTTCACTCGTCACTACTAGAGCACACCAGGGAGTTCACTCGTCACTACTAGAGCACACCAGAGAGTTCACTCGTCACTACTAGAGCACACCAGGGAGTTCACTCGTCACTACTAGAGCACACCAGAGTTCTAATCTTGGAGTATGCAGCCCCAGCATGGAGTCCGTACCTAGTCAAGCACAAGACGAAGCTGGAAAAAGTTCAGAGGTATGCCACTAGGTTAGTCCCAGAACTAAGAGGCATGAGTTATGAGGACAGATTACGTGAACTGCACTTCACGTCGCTGGAAGAGAGAAGAGCTAGGGGAGACATGATAACCACATACAAAATTCTCAGGGGAATTGACAGGGTGGACTAGGATGGATTATTTAACACGGGTGGCACACGCACAAGGGGACACAGGTGGAAGCTGAGTACCCAAATGAGCCACAGAGACATTAGAAAGAACTTGTTCAGTGTCAGAGTAGTTAGTAAATGGAATACACTAGGAAGTGATGTGGTGGAGGCTGACTCCATACACAGTTTCAAATGTAGATATGACAGAGCCCAATAGGCTCAGGAATCTGTGCATCAGTTGATTGACGGTTGAGAGGCGGGACCAAAGAGCCAGAGCTCAACCCCCGCTAACACAACTAGGTAGTACTAGTTGAGGTGAGTACACCAGAGTTCACTCACCACTACTAGAGTACTCCAGAGAGTTCACTTGTTACTACTAGAGCACACCAGAGTTCACTCATCACTACTATAGTACACCAGAGAGTTCATTCGTCACTACTAGAGCACACCAGGGAGTTCGGTCCTCACTACTAGAGCAAACCAGGGAGTTCACTCGACACTACTAGAGCACACCAGGGAGTTCATTCGTCACAACTAGAGCAGACCAGGGAGTTCATTCGTCAAAACTAGAGCACACCAAGGAGTTCATTCGTCACAAATAGAGCACACCAGGGAGTTCATTCGTCACTACTAGAGCAGACCAGGGAGTTCATTCGTCAAAACTAGAGCACACCAGGGAATTCATTCGTCACTACTAGAGCACACCAGGAAGTTCATTCGTCACAACTAGAGCACACCAGGGAGTTCACTCGTCACAACTAGAGCACACCAGGGAGTTCATTCGTCACAACTAGAGCACACCAGGGAGTTCACTCGTCACTACTAGAGCACACCAGGGAGTTCACTCGTCACAACTAGAGCACACCAGAGAGTTCATTCGTCACTACTAGAGCACACCAGGGAGTTCACTCGTCACAACTAGAGCACACCAGAGAGTTCATTCGTCACTACTAGAGCACACCAGGGAATTCACTCATCACTACTAGAGCACACCAGTGAGTTCACTCGTCACAACTAGAGCACACCAAAGAGTTCATTCATCACAACTAGAGCACACCAGAGAGTTCATTCATCACAACTAGAGCACACCAGGGAGTTCACTCGTCACAACTAGAGCACACCAGAGAGTTCATTCGTCACTACTAGAGCACACCAGGGAGTTCACTCGTCACAACTAGAGCACACCAGGGAGTTCATTCGTCACTACTAGAGCACACCAGGGAATTCACCTTCGCAAACAGAGTGGTAGACGGTTGGAACAAGTTAGGGGAGAAGGTGGTGGAGGCCAAGACCGTCAGTAGTTTCAAAGCGTTATATGACAAAGAGTGCTGGGAAGACGGGACACCACGAACATACCTCTCATCCTGTAACTACACTTAGGTAATTACACCAGGGAGTTCACTTGTCACTACTAGAGTACATCAGGGAGTTCACTTGTCACTACTAGAGTACACCAGGGAGTTCACTTGTCACTACTAGAGCACACCAGGGAGTTCACTCGTCACTACTAGACCACACCAGGAGTTCACTCGTCACTACTAGAGCACACCAGAGTTCACTTGTCACTACTAGAGCACACCAGGAGTTTACTCGTCACTACTAGAGCACACCAGGGAGTTCACTCGTCACAACTAGAGTACACCAGAGTTCACTTGTCACTACTAGAGCACACCAGAGTTCACTCGTCACTACTAGAGCACACCAGGGAGTTCACTCGTCACTACTAGAGCACACCAGAGTTCACTTGTCACTACTAGAGCACACCCGGAGTTTACTCGTCACTACTAGAGCACACCAGAGTTCACTCGTCACTACTAGAGCACACCAGAGTTCACTTGTCACTACTAGAGCACACCAGAGTTCACTCGTCACTACTAGAGCACACCAGGGAGTTCTCGTCACTACTAGAGCACACCAGGGACTTTACTCGTCACTACTAGAGTACACCAGGGAGTTCACTTGTCACTACGAGAGCACACCAGGGACTTCACTTGTCACTACTAGAGCACACCAGGAATTCACTCGTCACTACTAGAGCACACCAGAGTTCACTTGTCACTACTAGAGCACACCCGGAGTTTACTCGTCACTACTAGAGCACACCAGAGTTCACTCGTCACTACTAGAGCACACCAGGGACTTCACTCGTCACTACTAGAGCACACCAGGAGTTCACTCGTCACTACTAGAGCACACCAGAGTTCACTTGTCACTACTAGAGCACACCCGGAGTTTACTCGTCACTACTAGAGCACACCATGGAGTTCACTCGTCACAACTAGAGTACACCAGAGTTCACTTGTCACTACTAGAGCACACCAGGGAGTTCACTCGTCACTACTAGAGCACACCAGAGTTCACTTGTCACTACTAGAGCACACCAGAGTTCACTCGTCACTACTAGAGCACACCAGGGAGTTCACTCGTCACTACTAGAGCACACCTGGGAGTTCACTCGTCACTACTAGAGCACACAAGGGAGTTCACTCGTCACTACTAGAGCACACCAGAGTTCACTCGTCACTACTAGAGCACACCAGGGAGTTCACTCGTCACTACTCGAGCACACTAGAGAGTTCACTCGCTACTACTAGAGCACACCCGAGTTCACTCATCTCTACTAGAGTACACCGGAGAGTTCACTCATCACTACTAGAGCACTCCAGGGAGTTCACTCGTCACTACTGGAGCACACCTGGGAGTTCACTCACTACTAGAGCACACCAGGGTTCACTCGTCACTACTAGAGCACACCAGAGAGTTCACGCATCAATACTAAAGCACTCCAGGGAGTTCACTCGTCACAACTAGAGTACACCTGGGAGTTCACTCGTCACAGCTAGAGTACACCTGGGAGTTCACTCGTCACAACTAGAGTACACCTGGGAGTTCACTCGTCACTACTAGAGCACACCACGGAGTTCACTCGTCACAACTAGAGTACACCAGAGTTCACTTGTCACTACTAGAGCACACCAGGGAGTTCACTCGTCACTACTAGAGCACACCAGAGTTCACTTGTCACTACTAGAGCACACCAGAGTTCACTCGTCACTACTAGAGCACACCAGGGAGTTCACTCGTCACTACTAGAGCACACCTGGGAGTTCACTCGTCACTACTAGAGCACACAAGGGAGTTCACTCGTCACTAATAGAGCACACCAGGGAGTTCACTCGTCACTACTAGAGCAC
This sequence comes from Procambarus clarkii, assembly GCF_040958095.1. Lineage (NCBI taxonomy): Eukaryota > Metazoa > Arthropoda > Malacostraca > Decapoda > Cambaridae > Procambarus > Procambarus clarkii. The sequence goes on from NC_091167.1 coordinate 15,867,135, forward strand.
ACCAAGGAGTTCACTCGTCACTACTAGAGCACACTAGGGAGTTCACTCACTACCAGAGCACACCAGGGACTTCACTCGTCACTGCTAGATCACACCAGAGTTCACTCGTCACTACTAGAGCACACCAGAGTTCACTCGCCACTACTAGAGCACACCAGAGTTCACTCATCACTACTAGATCACACCAGAGTTCACTTATCACTACTAGACCACACCAGAGTTCATTCGTCACTACTAGAGCACACCAGGGAGTTCATTCATCACTAGAGCACGTTAGGGAGTTCATTCATCACTAGAGCACACCAGGGAGTTCATTCATCACTAGATCACACCAGGGAGTTCATTCATCACTAGAGCACACCAGGGAGTTCACTCATCACTACTAGAGCACACCAGAGTTCACTCGCCACTACTAGAGCACACCAGAGAGTTCACTCATCACTACTAGAGATCACCAGAGTTCACTCGTCACTACTAGAGCACACTAGAGAGTTCACTCGTCACTACTAGAGCACACTAGAGAGTTCACTCGTCACTACTAGAGCACACCAGAGTTCACTTGTCACTACTAGAGCACACCAGAGTTCACTCGTCACTACTAGAGCTCACCAGGGAGTTCACTCATCACTACTAGAGCACACCAGAGTTCACTCGTCACCACTAGAGCACACCAGGGAGTTCACTCGTCACTACTAGAGCACTACTAGAGCACTAGAGCACTACTAGAGCTACTAGAGCCCAGTAGGCTCAGGAATCTGTACACCAGTTGATTGACAGTTGAGAGGCGGGACCAAAGAGCCAAAGCTCAACCCCCGCAAGCACAATTAGGTGAGTACAATTAGGTGAGTACATCAGGGAGTTTACTCGTCACTACTAGAGCACACCAGGGAGTTCACTCGTCATTACTAGAGCTCACCAGGGTGTTCACTCGTCACAACTAGAGCACATCAGGGAGTTCACTCGTCACTACTCGAGCACATTAGGGAATTCACTCATCACTACTACAGCACACCAGGGAGTTCACTCATCACTACTAGAGCACACCAGGGAGTTCACTCGTCACTACCACAGCACACCAGGGAGTTCACTCGTCACAACTAGAGCACACCAGGGAGTTCACTCGTCACTACTAGAGCACACCAGGGAGTTCACTCGTCACTACTAAAGCACACCAGAGTTCACTCATCACTACTAGAGCACACCAGGGAGTTCACTCGTCACTACTAGAGCACACCAGAGTTCACTCATCACTACTAGAGCACACCAGAGTTCACTCGTCACTACTAGAGCACACCAGGGAGTTCACTCGTCACTACTAGAGCACACCAGAGAGTTCACTCGTCACTACTAGAGCACACCAGGGAGTTCACTCGTCACTACTAGAGCACACCAGAGTTCACTCGTCAGTACTAGAGCACACCAGGGAGTTCACTCGTCACTACTAAAGCACACCAGAGTTCACTTATCACTACTAGAGCACACCAGGGAGTTCACTCATCACTTCTAGAGCACACCAGGGAGTTCACTCATCACTACTAGAGCACACCAGGGAGTTCACTCATCACTACTAGAGCACACCAAGGAGTTCACTCATCACTTCTAGAGCACACCTGGGAGTTCACTCATCACTACTTGAGCACACCTGGGAGTTCACTCATCACTACTAGAGCACACCAGGGAGTTCACTCATCACTACTAGAGCACACCAGGGAGTTCACTCATCACTACTAGAGCACACCAAGGAGTTCACTCATCACTTCTAGAGCACACCTGGGAGTTCACTCATCACTACTAGAGCACACCAGGGAGTTCACTCATCACTACTAGAGCACACCAGGGAGTTCACTCATCACTTCTAGAGCACACTGGGAGATGAAGTCCTTCACGAAACGGACAGAGAGAAAGATCTGGGAGTTGATATCACGCCAAACCTGTCTCCCGATGCCCACATCAAAAGAATGTCAGCGGCCTATGCGAGGCTGGCTAACATCAGAACTGCTTTCAGAAACCTGTGTAAGGAATCCTCCAGAACGTTGTATACCACATATGTAAGGCCAATCTTGGAGTTTGCAGCCCCAACATGGAGTCCGTACCTAGTCAAGCACAAGACGAAGCTGGAAAAAGTTGAGACGTAGGCCACTAGGTTAGTCCCAGAACTAAGAGGCATGAGTTATGAGGACAGACTACGTGAACTGCACTTCACGTCGCTGGAAGACAGAAGAGCTAGGGGAGACATGATCACCACATACAAAATTCTCAGGGGAATTGACAGGGTGGACTAGGATGGATTATTTAACACGGGTGGCACACGCACAAGGGGACACAGGTGGAAGCTGAGTACCCAAATGAGCCACAGAGACATTAGAAAGAACTTGTTCAGTGTTAGAGTAGTTAGTAAATGGAATACACTAGGAAGTGATGTGGTGGAGGCTGACTCCATACACAGTTTCAAATGTAGATATGACAGAGCCCAATAGGCTCAGGAATCTGTGCATCAGTTGATTGACGGTTGAGAGGCGGGACCAAAGAGCCAGAGCTCAACCCCTGCTAACACAACTAGGTAGTACTAGGTGAGGTGAGTACACCAGAGTTCACTCATCACTACTAGAGTACACCAGAGAGTTCACTTGTCCCTACTAGAGCACACAAGAGTTCACTCATCACTACTATAGTACACCAGAGAGTTCATTCGTCACTACTAGAGCACACCAGGGAGTTCACTCCTCACTACTAGAGCACACCAGGGAGTTCACTCGACACTACTAGAGCACACCAGGGAGTTCATTCGTCACAACTAGAGCAGACCAGGGAGTTCATTCGTCAAAACTAGAGCACACCAAGGAGTTCATTCGTCACAACTAGAGCACACCAGGGAGTTCATTTGTCACTACTAGAGCACACCAGGGAGTTTATTCGTCACAACTAGAGCACACCAGGGAGTTCACTCGTCACAACTAGAGCACACCAGGGAGTTCATTCATCACTACTAGAGCACACCAGGGAGTTCATTCGTCACTACTAGAGCACACCAGGGAGTTCACTCGTCACAACTAGAGCACACCAGAGAGTTCATTCGTCACTACTAGAGCACACCAGGGAATTCACTCATCACTACTAGAGCACACCAACTTAGAAGCATTAAATATGCCAAAACTGGAAGACAGAAGAAAAAGAGGTGATATGATCACTACATATAAAATAGTAACAGGAATTGATAAAATCGACAAGGAAGATTTCCTGAGACCTGGAACTTCAAGAACAAGAGGTCATAGATTTAAACTAGCTAAACACAGATGCCGAAGAAATATAATTAAATTCACCTTCGCAAACAGAGTGGTAGACGGTTGGAACAAGTTAGGGGAGAAGGTGGTGGAGGCCAAGACCGTCAGTAGTTTCAAAGCGTTATATGACAAAGAGTGCTGGGAAGACGGGACACCACGAACATACCTCTCATCCTGTAACTACACTTAGGTAATTACACCAGGGAGTTCACTTGTCACTACTAGAGTACATCAGGGAGTTCACTTGTCACTACTAGAGTACACCAGGGAGTTCACTTGTCACTACTAGAGCACACCAGGGAGTTCACTCGTCACTACTAGACCACACCAGGAGTTCACTCGTCACTACTAGAGCACACCAGAGTTCACTTGTCACTACTAGAGCACACCAGGAGTTTACTCGTCACTACTAGAGCACACCAGGGAGTTCACTCGTCACAACTAGAGTACACCAGAGTTCACTTGTCACTACTAGAGCACACCAGAGTTCACTCGTCACTACTAGAGCACACCAGGGAGTTCACTCGTCACTACTAGAGCACACCAGAGTTCACTTGTCACTACTAGAGCACACCCGGAGTTTACTCGTCACTACTAGAGCACACCAGAGTTCACTCGTCACTACTAGAGCACACCAGAGTTCACTTGTCACTACTAGAGCACACCAGAGTTCACTCGTCACTACTAGAGCACACCAGGGAGTTCTCGTCACTACTAGAGCACACCAGGGACTTTACTCGTCACTACTAGAGTACACCAGGGAGTTCACTTGTCACTACGAGAGCACACCAGGGACTTCACTTGTCACTACTAGAGCACACCAGGAATTCACTCGTCACTACTAGAGCACACCAGAGTTCACTTGTCACTACTAGAGCACACCCGGAGTTTACTCGTCACTACTAGAGCACACCAGAGTTCACTCGTCACTACTAGAGCACACCAGGGACTTCACTCGTCACTACTAGAGCACACCAGGAGTTCACTCGTCACTACTAGAGCACACCAGAGTTCACTTGTCACTACTAGAGCACACCCGGAGTTTACTCGTCACTACTAGAGCACACCATGGAGTTCACTCGTCACAACTAGAGTACACCAGAGTTCACTTGTCACTACTAGAGCACACCAGGGAGTTCACTCGTCACTACTAGAGCACACCAGAGTTCACTTGTCACTACTAGAGCACACCAGAGTTCACTCGTCACTACTAGAGCACACCAGGGAGTTCACTCGTCACTACTAGAGCACACCTGGGAGTTCACTCGTCACTACTAGAGCACACAAGGGAGTTCACTCGTCACTACTAGAGCACACCAGAGTTCACTCGTCACTACTAGAGCACACCAGGGAGTTCACTCGTCACTACTCGAGCACACTAGAGAGTTCACTCGCTACTACTAGAGCACACCCGAGTTCACTCATCTCTACTAGAGTACACCGGAGAGTTCACTCATCACTACTAGAGCACTCCAGGGAGTTCACTCGTCACTACTGGAGCACACCTGGGAGTTCACTCACTACTAGAGCACACCAGGGTTCACTCGTCACTACTAGAGCACACCAGAGAGTTCACGCATCAATACTAAAGCACTCCAGGGAGTTCACTCGTCACAACTAGAGTACACCTGGGAGTTCACTCGTCACAGCTAGAGTACACCTGGGAGTTCACTCGTCACAACTAGAGTACACCTGGGAGTTCACTCGTCACTACTAGAGCACACCACGGAGTTCACTCGTCACAACTAGAGTACACCAGAGTTCACTTGTCACTACTAGAGCACACCAGGGAGTTCACTCGTCACTACTAGAGCACACCAGAGTTCACTTGTCACTACTAGAGCACACCAGAGTTCACTCGTCACTACTAGAGCACACCAGGGAGTTCACTCGTCACTACTAGAGCACACCTGGGAGTTCACTCGTCACTACTAGAGCACACAAGGGAGTTCACTCGTCACTAATAGAGCACACCAGGGAGTTCACTCGTCACTACTAGAGCACACCAAGGAGTTCACTCGTCACTACTAGAGCACACTAGGGAGTTCACTCACTACCAGAGCACACCAGGGACTTCACTCGTCACTGCTAGATCACACCAGAGTTCACTCGTCACTACTAGAGCACACCAGAGTTCACTCGCCACTACTAGAGCACACCAGAGTTCACTCATCACTACTAGATCACACCAGAGTTCACTTATCACTACTAGACCACACCAGAGTTCATTCGTCACTACTAGAGCACACCAGGGAGTTCATTCATCACTAGAGCACGTTAGGGAGTTCATTCATCACTAGAGCACACCAGGGAGTTCATTCATCACTAGATCACACCAGGGAGTTCATTCATCACTAGAGCACACCAGGGAGTTCACTCATCACTACTAGAGCACACCAGAGTTCACTCGCCACTACTAGAGCACACCAGAGAGTTCACTCATCACTACTAGAGATCACCAGAGTTCACTCGTCACTACTAGAGCACACTAGAGAGTTCACTCGTCACTACTAGAGCACACTAGAGAGTTCACTCGTCACTACTAGAGCACACCAGAGTTCACTTGTCACTACTAGAGCACACCAGAGTTCACTCGTCACTACTAGAGCTCACCAGGGAGTTCACTCATCACTACTAGAGCACACCAGAGTTCACTCGTCACCACTAGAGCACACCAGGGAGTTCACTCGTCACTACTAGAGCACTACTAGAGCACTAGAGCACTACTAGAGCTACTAGAGCCCAGTAGGCTCAGGAATCTGTACACCAGTTGATTGACAGTTGAGAGGCGGGACCAAAGAGCCAAAGCTCAACCCCCGCAAGCACAATTAGGTGAGTACAATTAGGTGAGTACATCAGGGAGTTTACTCGTCACTACTAGAGCACACCAGGGAGTTCACTCGTCATTACTAGAGCTCACCAGGGTGTTCACTCGTCACAACTAGAGCACATCAGGGAGTTCACTCGTCACTACTCGAGCACATTAGGGAATTCACTCATCACTACTACAGCACACCAGGGAGTTCACTCATCACTACTAGAGCACACCAGGGAGTTCACTCGTCACTACCACAGCACACCAGGGAGTTCACTCGTCACAACTAGAGCACACCAGGGAGTTCACTCGTCACTACTAGAGCACACCAGGGAGTTCACTCGTCACTACTAAAGCACACCAGAGTTCACTCATCACTACTAGAGCACACCAGGGAGTTCACTCGTCACTACTAGAGCACACCAGAGTTCACTCATCACTACTAGAGCACACCAGAGTTCACTCGTCACTACTAGAGCACACCAGGGAGTTCACTCGTCACTACTAGAGCACACCAGAGAGTTCACTCGTCACTACTAGAGCACACCAGGGAGTTCACTCGTCACTACTAGAGCACACCAGAGTTCACTCGTCAGTACTAGAGCACACCAGGGAGTTCACTCGTCACTACTAAAGCACACCAGAGTTCACTTATCACTACTAGAGCACACCAGGGAGTTCACTCATCACTTCTAGAGCACACCAGGGAGTTCACTCATCACTACTAGAGCACACCAGGGAGTTCACTCATCACTACTAGAGCACACCAAGGAGTTCACTCATCACTTCTAGAGCACACCTGGGAGTTCACTCATCACTACTTGAGCACACCTGGGAGTTCACTCATCACTACTAGAGCACACCAGGGAGTTCACTCATCACTACTAGAGCACACCAGGGAGTTCACTCATCACTACTAGAGCACACCAAGGAGTTCACTCATCACTTCTAGAGCACACCTGGGAGTTCACTCATCACTACTAGAGCACACCAGGGAGTTCACTCATCACTACTAGAGCACACCAGGGAGTTCACTCATCACTTCTAGAGCACACTGGGAGATGAAGTCCTTCACGAAACGGACAGAGAGAAAGATCTGGGAGTTGATATCACGCCAAACCTGTCTCCCGATGCCCACATCAAAAGAATGTCAGCGGCCTATGCGAGGCTGGCTAACATCAGAACTGCTTTCAGAAACCTGTGTAAGGAATCCTCCAGAACGTTGTATACCACATATGTAAGGCCAATCTTGGAGTTTGCAGCCCCAACATGGAGTCCGTACCTAGTCAAGCACAAGACGAAGCTGGAAAAAGTTGAGACGTAGGCCACTAGGTTAGTCCCAGAACTAAGAGGCATGAGTTATGAGGACAGACTACGTGAACTGCACTTCACGTCGCTGGAAGACAGAAGAGCTAGGGGAGACATGATCACCACATACAAAATTCTCAGGGGAATTGACAGGGTGGACTAGGATGGATTATTTAACACGGGTGGCACACGCACAAGGGGACACAGGTGGAAGCTGAGTACCCAAATGAGCCACAGAGACATTAGAAAGAACTTGTTCAGTGTTAGAGTAGTTAGTAAATGGAATACACTAGGAAGTGATGTGGTGGAGGCTGACTCCATACACAGTTTCAAATGTAGATATGACAGAGCCCAATAGGCTCAGGAATCTGTGCATCAGTTGATTGACGGTTGAGAGGCGGGACCAAAGAGCCAGAGCTCAACCCCTGCTAACACAACTAGGTAGTACTAGGTGAGGTGAGTACACCAGAGTTCACTCATCACTACTAGAGTACACCAGAGAGTTCACTTGTCCCTACTAGAGCACACAAGAGTTCACTCATCACTACTATAGTACACCAGAGAGTTCATTCGTCACTACTAGAGCACACCAGGGAGTTCACTCCTCACTACTAGAGCACACCAGGGAGTTCACTCGACACTACTAGAGCACACCAGGGAGTTCATTCGTCACAACTAGAGCAGACCAGGGAGTTCATTCGTCAAAACTAGAGCACACCAAGGAGTTCATTCGTCACAACTAGAGCACACCAGGGAGTTCATTTGTCACTACTAGAGCACACCAGGGAGTTTATTCGTCACAACTAGAGCACACCAGGGAGTTCACTCGTCACAACTAGAGCACACCAGGGAGTTCATTCATCACTACTAGAGCACACCAGGGAGTTCATTCGTCACTACTAGAGCACACCAGGGAGTTCACTCGTCACAACTAGAGCACACCAGAGAGTTCATTCGTCACTACTAGAGCACACCAGGGAATTCACTCATCACTACTAGAGCACACCAACTTAGAAGCATTAAATATGCCAAAACTGGAAGACAGAAGAAAAAGAGGTGATATGATCACTACATATAAAATAGTAACAGGAATTGATAAAATCGACAAGGAAGATTTCCTGAGACCTGGAACTTCAAGAACAAGAGGTCATAGATTTAAACTAGCTAAACACAGATGCCGAAGAAATATAATTAAATTCACCTTCGCAAACAGAGTGGTAGACGGTTGGAACAAGTTAGGGGAGAAGGTGGTGGAGGCCAAGACCGTCAGTAGTTTCAAAGCGTTATATGACAAAGAGTGCTGGGAAGACAAGACACCACGAGAGTAGCTCTCATCCTGTAACTACACTTAGGTAATTACACTAGGGAGTTCACTTGACACTACTAGAGTACATCAGGGAGTTCACTTGTCACTACTAGAGCACACCAGAGTTCACTTGTCACTACTAGAGCACACCACATTTCACTCGTCACTACTAGAGTACACCTGGGAGGTCACTCATCACTACTAGAGCACACCAGAGTTCACTCGTCACTACTAGAGCACACCACATTTCACTCGTCACTACTAGAGCACACCAAAGAGTTCACTCATCACTACTAGAGCACACCAGAGTTCACTCGTCACTACTAGAGCACACCAGAGTTCACTCGTCACTACTAGAGCACACTAGGGAGTTCACTCATCACTACTAGAGCACACCATAGTTCTCTCGTCACTACTAGAGCACACCTGGGAGTTCACTCATCACTACTAGAGCACACCAGGGAGTTCACTCATCACTTCTAGAGCACACTGGGAGATGAAGTCCTTCACGAAACGGACAGAGAGAAAGATCTGGGAGTTGATATCACGCCAAACCTGTCTCCCGATGCCCACATCAAAAGAATAATGTCAGCGGCCTATGCGAGGCTGGCTAACATCAGAACTGCTTTCAGAAACCTGTGTAAGGAATCCTCCAGAACGTTGTATACCACATATGTAAGGCCAATCCTGGAGTATGCAGCCCCAGCATGGAGTCCGTACCTAGTCAAGCACAAGACGAAGCTGGAAAAAGTTGAGAGGTAGGCCACTAGGTTAGTCCCAGAACTAAGAGGCATGAGTTATGAGGACAGACTACGTGAACTGCACTTCACGTCGCTGGAAGACAGAAGAGCTAGGGGAGACATGATCACCACATACAAAATTCTCAGGGGAATTGACAGGGTGGACTAGGATGGATTATTTAACACGGGTGGCACACGCACAAGGGGACACAGGTGGAAGCTGAGTACCAAAATGAGCCACAGAGACATTAGAAAGAACTTTTTCAGTGTCAGAGTAGTTAGTAAATGGAATACACTAGGAAGTGATGTGGTGGCTACCTACCTACCTTGAGGCTACCTTGAGGTGCTTCCGGGGCTTAGTGTCCCCGCGGCCCGGTCGTCGACCAGGCCTCCTGGTTGCTGGACTGATCAACCAGGCTGTTAGACGCGGCTGCTCGCAGCCTGACGTATGAGTCACAGCCTGGTTGATCAGGTATCCTTTGGAGGTGCTTATCCAGTTCTCTCTTGAACACTGTGAGGGGTTTGCCAGTTATGCCCCTTATGTGTAGTGGAAGCGTGTTGAACAGTCTCGGGCCTCTGATGTTGATAGAGTTCTCTCTCAGAGTACCTGTTGCACCTCTGCTTTTCAACGGGGGTATTCTGCACATCCTGCCATGTCTTCTGGTCTCATGTGGTGTTATTTCTGTGTGCAGGTTTGGGACCAGCCCCTCAATTATTTTCCACGTGTAAATTATTATGTATCTCTCCCGCCTGCGCTCAAGGGAGTACAGATTTAGGCTCTTTAGTCGGTCCCAGTAATTTAGATGTTTTACTGAGTGGATTCTAGCAGTAAAGGATCTCTGCACGCTCTCTAGGTCAGCAATTTCTCCAGCTTTGAAAGGGGCTGTCATTGTGCAGCAGTACTCCACTCTAGATAGCACAAGCGTTTTGAAAAGTATCATCATCGGTATAGCATCTCTAGTGTGAAAAGTTCTTGTTATCCAACCTGTCATTTTTCTTGCAGTTGTGACGGCTACTTTATTGTGTTCTTTAAAGGTAAGGTCTTCCGACATGAGTACACCCAGGTCCTTTACATTGCCTTTTCGTTCTATGTTATGATTTGCCTGCGTTTTGTACGTGGTTTCTGTTTTTATATTTTCAATTTTTCCGTAGCGCATGAGCTGAAACTTATCCTCGTTGAATACCATATTATTTTCTGTAGCCCATAGAAAGACCTGATCTACATCTGATTGGAGGTTTGCCGTGTCCTCTATGTTGCCAACTCTCATGAAAATCCTAGTGTCATCTGCAAAGGATGATACAGTGCTATAGGTTGTGTTCTGGTCTATGTCCGATATGAGGATGAGAAAAAGTACTGGAGCAAGCACAGTACCCTGGGGGACTGAGCTCTTCACGGTTGATGGGCTGGATTTTATTTTGTTGACTATTACACATTGGGTTCTGTCAGTCAGGAAATTGTAGATCCATCTGCCTATTTTCCCGGTAATTCCTTTTGAACGCATTTTATGTGCAATAACACCATGGTCACATTTATCAAAAGCTTTTGCGAAATCTGTGTAAATTACATCAGCGTTTTGTTTGTCTTCCATAGCATCTAATGCCATATCATAGTGGTCCAGCAACTGCGACAGGCAAGAGCGCCCTGTTCTGAAACCATGTTGTCCGGGGTTATGGAGATGCTGTGATTCCATGTATTTTGTGATCTTACTTCTTAGCACTCTCTCAAAAATTTTTATGATGTGCGATGTTAGTGCTATCGGTCTGTAATTTTTTGCCTCTGCCTTATTTCCTCCTTTATGGAGTGGTGCTATCTCTGCTGTTTTTAGTATGTCAGGGATAACGCCAGTATCTAGACTTTGTCTCCACAGAATGTGAAGGGCCTGCGATAGTGGTTTTTTACAGTTCTTGATGAATATGGAGTTCCAAGAATCCGGGCCTGGTGCAGAGTGCATAGGCATACTGTTTATGGCTTCTTCAAAATCTAGTGGGGATAGGGCGACGTCTGATATGTGATTTGATGTTGGTATCATATCCATGAAAAATTCATGCTAAATTCATGCTGGTGGAGGCTAACTCCATACACAGTTTCAAATGTAGATATGACAGAGCCCAATAGGCTCAGGAATCTGTGCATCAGTTGATTGACAGTTGAGAGGCGGGACCAAAGAGCCAGAGCTCAACCCCCGCTAACACAACTAGGTAGTACTAGGTGAGGTGAGTACACCAGAGTTCACTCATCACTACTAGAGTACACCAGAGAGTTCACTTGTCACTACTAGAGCACACCAGAGTTCACTCATCACTACTATAGTACAACAGAGTTCATTTGTCACTACTAGAGCACACCAGGGAGTTCGCTCCTCACTACTAGAGCACACCAGGGAGTTCGCTCCTCACTACTAGAGCACACCAGGGCGTTCACTCATCACTACTAGAGCACACCAGGGAATTCATTCGTCACTACTAGAGCACACCAGGGCGTTCACTCAAAACATCTTAAACATACGAGTGAGTTCATTTAACACTTAATTTTGGCCACTAATTCCCTTGGTGGCAGCTTATAGGCTTAATATTGTATTCTCTCTAACCCAATGTACCTTCTTGTATATAAATAAATAAATAAATAAATAAGATGCCAATCAAAAATCAAGAATAACAGCAGCAGATATTGGCTAATTAGTAAAGAGAAACTACAGTGTGTGGATAACTATACATTATCAGTCTTTCCTGTTGCTATAAATTTCCATATTTAAGAAGAAATAAGAACATTTATGGCCTTTTTTGTTTCATCATTATTGAACTCTAAACCATTTGTATTATAACGACTGATATGTAATTGTTACTCATCCACTGTTTTATGTTCAAAGCTAATGTAGTTTCGCAAGGCTGCTTCCTCAATAACTGTCAGTCATTTCAGTGCATCCAACTTGTAGCATGCCAACACTGAGGTCCTCAGGATAGTAAGGATAGAGGTTTATCAGGACCAGCATCTTGTGCCTACACAAATCATATCCAGTAATTCAGGCATGCTTGAATCATATGATCAGGATTGCTTAAATTGTGTTCAAATGGCACTCACATATGAAGCACCGAAAGTGTCTGAAGTAGGATTGAGGACTGGTATATGATGACAAGGAGCAGAGAAATGAGGATCAGGTGAAATGAGATCCGAATCACTTCGACAATTGGGGATCAAATGACAATCCTGTAAGAAGCAAGGTTTTGAGGTGTAGGGTAGGAGTAAAGAAGTTCACATTCACTTTATTTCTGCAAACCCTCCCTCTCACAGGTTTAGAAAGCTTCAGGTGTCTTCAGGTAAATAATTACATTATGATCACTCCTCTTATGAGGCCTTGTGTACAATTTCTATTCTACTTTAATTGACACAGAAGAGGATGTTGGTCTGCCCTTGGAAACCTCCAGCTGCTGACAATGTTGGAGCTTTGGCATTTTACTTGTGTTACTTCCTGGCAAGATCAGTATTTTCTCATTTTCAACAAAGTAATTATTATGAGCAAAATTATGTTTCACATGCTGCCTTTATTAACGCTTGGCTTTGTTCTAGGTACTGTATATGTACAAGATTACTGGTTAATGTGATAGTACAGCTGTACATTCCTTGTCATTGCCATACAGTGTTACAAAATGCGAATCTCAGGAAATACAATAGCAGAAAAATTAGTGCTTTGAGTTCAGGTGTGCCTAGCTTAACTCTACCATCCAGTCAAAGTGGTTGGGCTGGACGGTATAGTGCCAGTCTCGTTTCATGCAGGTCAGTGTTCAATCCCTGACCGTCCAGGTGGTTGGGCACCATCCCTCCCCCCTTTCCCTCTCCCATCCCAAATCCTTATCCCTTCCAAGTGCTATATAGTCTAATGGCTTAGTGCTTTCTCCAGATAATTGCATTACCATGCCACTTGCAACATAGTTTCTTATAATTTATTTCACTGTGTTCCCATATGCTTTTAAATATTGTTTCTAGCATTTCAATTGTGCAGCTTGGTGACATGCTTATCTCCTGGATATCCTCTCTTGTGAGTTTCATTAAATATGGGCAAGATTATTTGTGCTGCATTCACAATTATAAAGATTAGAGTTTATGTGAAAGATTTACAGTATAATTAAATTCCACTATTATTGCTCTCAGTAAGTAGCGGTAAAAATCGAGTTTATTGATGGGGGACCACTTGCAACAGAATTTTATCTACCAACCTAGCCTTCTAGGGAGAGAGTGGACCACATCCTTGACAACAGGTGGAGTACCGAGTTCCCACATTTCTGACCCAAATGGCAGAAGCGTCTTCAAATGAAATGAAGGAAAACTAGCGATCAGCTATACAGTACAAGACACTGTCAAAATGAGAGGCGAGTGAGAGTTGGAGAGTTAACCAAGTTAACATGTTAACTTGGGTAAAAACATATTTACCAAGCTTAAGATTGTACCTTCTGATCTAGAGAGCAGTAGCTGAATAACAAAATTTTATGGCAATTAAAATCCTCTATACAAAGGAAGTTTTAGTGGTAATTTATAATTATAGTATAAATATTGTCTAGTCTTTACCTAGTCTATGGAACTCACTCCCTAGTGAATTGAAAAACTGTAAAACTTTTGCCTTATTTAAAAGCAAAACCAAAAAGTACCTAACTTCATCTTCCTAGTTTCCTACACTGAGCTTTAAATTTGCTCTGTACCTCCCCCTCCCCGCTCAGCTCGTTGTCGCCGTGTGGGGGCTTCGTGGGCGGCTGCTGGAGTGTGATGCTCCTTAGGACAGTCCTCTGTCCTTTTCTAGCCTTGTGCTCCTGCTGCCGTCCTCTCCAATTCTGCTGGGCACCTTTTCCTTTTCCTTCTGTTTCGTCTCCCCCCTCTTCTATCTGCTTGCCGTTTCCTGCCGACCTTTTGCTCGTTCTGGTTCTTCCATGGACTTCTTCTATTTTGACGCCCGGGTGCTTGAGGAGGCATACTCATGCACCCGTAGAACTGCAGTACCCGACGTCGAGAGCGAGGGGACCCTTTTATTGTCAATCCCCACTTCGTCACTGAACCCGATCTCGACGGACTGTCGGTTTCTTAAGGTGGCGTTTGTGGGGCGTATACTCACGACGCACCCCTAGGAGGCCCCGACAAGATCGGCGATAGCTTCTTGTTGGGTGTCCTGCCTCTAATTGTGGCTCCATGGTGGGTGTGGGGGCTCATTCGTGAGTGAATTCTTAATTTCGTCAAGATGATAACCCCTGTTTCGGCTGCTTCTGGCTTACCTTTTCAGGCTCGTGGGGTGGGCGACCAAGCCCCCGAGTCGGTCCGTATTGGAAGACCGGGCTCTGTAGCCTCCGCTGCATTGGGCCCCGACCTTGCTCCTCCTTTGGCCTCTCTGACTCCTTCCCCTGGCTCCCCTCCCTCCTCTGTGGTTGGGTCGAGCCCCAAGCCCCCAGTGGTGACTACCTCGTCCCCTGGCGCGGCTCCTTCTCTAGTTGTAACTACTGCGCCTTTTAACCCCTCTCTCTCTGGGGGTTCTCACCGCCGTTCTCGTCACGGCCGCCCTCGCTCGATTCCTTCCAGTTCTGCTACCTATCAAGCCTTGTTTGGTCCCGCTTCGTGGGCCAAATATTTCGATCTCCTCCCTCTTGATTCTGCGCCTCCTGACGATTTCTCCCTTCATCGACATCTCATTGATTCCGTGGATGCCTCCATTACTTTCAACCCCACTCGTCTCGGTACACGTGTCGTTGCTGCTCCTTCTCAGGATGCTGCTTCCCGCTTGGCTGCCTTATCCTGCCTTGGCGAGACCCCCGTTCGGGTCTCGAAGAACGCTCAATTGAATGCCAGTGTTGGCACTATTTTGCTCCCGCCCCATGTTGCAACCGGTGTTCGGGACCTGCGCGACTGCCACGACGATATTCGCCATATCCTCGCTGCCCAGGGCCATTCTATTCTCCAGGTGGACACGTTTACTCGTCCCCCTCGTGGTAGTCGCCGTCAACCCCTCCGGGTTGTGAAGATTACCTTTGATGGTAGGACCCTTCCACCCTCTGTCATTCTTGCTGGTGCTAGGTGCTCTGTCCAGGAGTACATTCCTTCTCCTCGGCTCTGCAACAAGTGCTGGAGGTTTGGGCATGGTGCCCTCCGCTGCTCCGGGACTGTCTCTCTCTGTCCTTTGTGTGGTGGCGAAGGTCACTCTAAGTCGGAGTGCACTTCTCCCCAGGCTCGTTGCCTCAACTGCGGTGAGGCCCATCCTACCTTCTCCCGTGCGTGTGTCCATTACAAGCTTGAGGCAGCCGTCCTCAACCTGAAGCACCGGGAGCGTTTATCTTTTCCTGAGGCGAGGCGCCAGGTTCGCCGGCTCCCGCCTTATGCTAATATCTCTTATGCTCGCGTGTTGCGCTCTTCCTCTCCTCGTCCTTCCCGCCTTCCTCAGACTCACAACCGTTTCCGGGCCTTGGACCCTGATGCGCCCACTGCCCCCTCCTCTGTTCCTTTGGGTTCTCTCCCGAAGAATCCTCCTCCTGGTCCTCTGTCTGGGGTTCCCCTTCCTTCTACCCGGTCTGTCGTGTCTTCTGTGTCTTCTTCCTCGTCCCCCTCCGATCCTCCTTCCCATCCTCTTCCTCCATCTATTGGCTCTCCCCACCGCCTGTCGGTGCGGGCGGATGTCCATCGCTCTCCTAACGGCCGTCGTGTGTGCTCTCGTTCGGCTTCTCCTGTTGAGACACTGGAATCCGTTGCCCGGTACGTAGTTGCTGGGACACCGGTCTCTTTAAGTCAGAAGCGTAAGCCTGAATCCTCTCCTTCCTCTTCCCCGGCGGGTAAGAAGGCTTCGCTTTCTTCCTCAGCTCCTCCTTCTGGCTCTGTTGCTCCTTCCCCTCCCGTTTCAGTGCTTGCGCCCCCTGTTCCTGCTATGGAGGTTTCTTTGGCCCCTGCTTCCCTTTCGGTTGCTGCTCTTGCTGGGGTGCGCTCCCCTCTTTCTACTCCCCCTCCTCCTCCTGCTGTCCTTGACGGCTCCTCTCCGTTGCCTCCTCCTCTTCCTCCTCCTCCTCCAGACCCTGCCCGCCCACCTCTGCTCTGTTCTCCCGTTTCATTCCCTCCGTCTTTGCTCAGTTTACCCATGCCCCCTAACCCTGACTTTGCTGACCCTGATATTCTTTAACGTGCTCTGTTGGTCTTTCGCCTTTGTTTCTTCCTTGTTCTCTGTTTTTGTCCTTTCTCTTCTCGTCGTTGTCCATTCTTCAATGGAACGTTCGAGGTTATTACGCCAATTTCCTCGAACTCCAACTTCTGATTTCGCGGTTTTCGCCCCTTTGTGTCTGTCTCCAGGAGCCCATGCTTGGTGCTCGTCCTGGTCGTTTTCGTGGCTATTCCTTTCTCTCCCCCCCCCCAGCCATTGCTGGGGCTTCTAATTCTTCTGCTCTTTTGATTCGGGCTGATGTTCCCTTTGTTCCTTTACTTTTTCCTTCGCCTCTCCATTGTTCTGCTGCTCGTATCTTTGTGGGGAAATGGTACACAGTTTGTTCCATTTATCTCCCCCCGAGTGTCCCGCTCTCTCTTCCTGATTTGAAACACCTCCTGGACTCCTTGCCGGAGCCTGTGCTCCTGCTGGGTGACTTCAATTGTCGTCATTCTCTTTGGGGTGACGTTCTGACGAATACCCGGGGTCGCCTCCTTGAGCCGTTTCTCCTCTCTTCTTCCCTGTCTCTTCTGAATTCTGGTGAGCCCACTCATTTGGACTCTCGGACTCGCACCCTTTCTTGTCTTGATCTTTCTCTCTGCTCTTCTTCTCTTTACTTAGATTTCACGTGGCAGGTTCTTGATGACCTCCATGGAAGTGATCATTTCCCCATCCTTGTTTCCTTTTTCTCTTTTCGCCCTTCCCTCTCTTTCCCTAGGTGGCAGTTTGCTAAGGCAGACTGGACCCTATTTACCCTCAGTGCTGCTCTCCCTGACCTCTCCCTTCTGCCTCTCTCTCGCGCTCTCCTCCTTTTTCATGACACTGTCTTCAACGCTGCCCTCCGCTCTATTCCTCGCTCTTCCTCTCGGGGTCCACGGAAGTGCGTTCCCTGGTGGAATGCGGACTGTGCTCGGGCTGTCCGCTGTAAGCGTGCAGCCTGGAAGAGGCACCGCCGTAGGCAGACGACCGATTCTTTTCTTTTCTTTCGGAAAGCGAGTGCGGTGGCCCGTAGGGCCATCCGTACGGCTAAACGTGAATGTTGGGCATCTTATGTCTCATCAATTACGTCCGAGACCCCTCTGGCCCAGATCTGGAAGCGTATCCGCAAGATAGCGGGTAAGTTCGTTCCCGATGTTTCACCGGTCCTTCACCTCCATGATACTCTTGTGGCGGACCCGTTGCAGGTCGCTTCCGAACTGGGTTCCCATTTTTCTTCTGTTAGCTCTGGTTTTCATCTTCCCCAATCTTTCCTTCTTCGTAAACCTGTCCTTGAGTCTCGTCCTTTAGATTTCTGCACTCATCTTCAGCTTCCCTATAATGATCCCTTCTCTCTCTCTGAACTTCGTTCTGCCCTGGCCCTCTGCGGTTCTACGGCGGCGGGCTCCGATGGTATTCATTATGAGATGCTTCGCCATCTCCCTCCGGGCCTTCTCAGTATTTACTGAGTCTGTATAATCGGATCTGGGAGTCGTCGTCAGTCCCTGAGGACTGGCTCGATGCCGTTGTCCTCCCTGTTCGCAAACCGGGGTCTCTGGGTACTTCCCCCTAAGGACTTTCGCCCTATTGCTCTCACAAGTTGTGTCTGCAAACTCTTTGAACGTATGGTTAACGTTCGTCTGATGTGGTTCCTGGAACACCATCACCTCCTCTCCCCTTCTCAATTTGGTTTCCGCAAGTGCCGCAGCACGACAGATGTCCTGGTGAACTTGGAGGTCTATATTCGTACTGCTTTTGCTGCGAAGACCTCCGTTGTTGCCGTCCTTTTTGACCTAGAAAAGGCTTACGACACCACTTGGCGTTATCATATCCTCTCTCAACTTCATTCTTTTGGCCTTCGTGGTCATCTCCCTCTCTTTCTCCGCAGCTTCCTCTCTCGTCGTTCCTTTCGGGTGCGCCTTGGTACCGCTCTCTCTCCCTCTTTTCAGCAATACGAAGGTGTGCCCCAGGGTAGTGTTCTGAGCACTACTCTTTTTCTTGTTGCCCTCAATGGTCTTCTTTCCTCTCTTCCTTCTGGTGTCTTCTCCGCTCTCTATGTCGATGATCTTACCCTTTGTTGTCAGGGTGATGATTCGCCTCTCCTTCAACGCCGGCTTCAACTTGCAATTGATGCCGTGTCGTCTTGGGCCACAGGTCATGGCTTCAAGTTCTCTACTTCTAAGACTTGTGCCATGACTTTTACGCGGAAACGGGTTGTTCTTCGTCCCTCTTTGTCGCTTTATGGTCATCCCCTTGAATACAAAGATTCCGCGAAGCTTTTGGGGTTATTCCTTGACACTCGTTTGTCTTGGTCTCCCCATATCTCTTACCTCCGTGTTGAGTGCTCTAAGGCCCTTACCCTCCTTCGGGTCTTGTCCCATACTTCTTGGGGGCAGATAGGCGCACTCTCCTTGCTTTACATTCCTCTCTCGTCCTGTCTAAGCTCGATTATGGTTGCCCTGCTTACTCGTCTGCTTCTCCTTCTACTCTTCGCCGTCTTGATGCTTTGCACCATACTGGGTTGCGCCTCAGTTCTGGTGCCTTTCGTTCGACTCCCATCCTTAGCTTGTATGTTGACACTGGCTTCCTGTCTCTCCAGGACCGCCGTGATCGCTACTGTCTTCGCTATCTTGCGCGGTCCTTGCAACATCCTTCCTCTTGCCTCTGTCGTGCTTTAACTTTTACCCCTCCTGCGGTTCCTGTTCCTCTTCACCACCTCCCTCTTTCTGTCCGGTTATCTCGCCTACAGGATTCTCTCTCCGTTCATATTTCTGATGTTTCTCCTCGTGTTGTTCATTCTTTGCCCCCGTGGAGGGTCCCTCTTCCGCGGTTTTGTACTTCCTTGACCTGTATCACTAAAGCTTTTACCCCTCCTGCGGTTCTAAAACGCCTTTTCCTCGAGCACTTTTCTTCTCACTCCCGCTCCGTTTCTGTCTTCACCGATGGGTCTAAGTCAGCGGACGGTGTTGGCTACTCTGTTGTTTTTCCTGATCGCACTTATATGTGTCGCTTGCCTCCGGAGACTAGCATCTTTACAGCAGAACTTTATGCTATTCTCTATGCTCTTCGTCTCCTGCTTTCTCGTTGTCAGTCCTCCTTTGTGGTTGTTGTTGACTCTCGTAGTGCCCTCATGGCTCTCGGGTCCTTTAATCCGGTTCATCCAGTAGTTGTCGAGATCCAGCATTGGCTGTTTCTCGTTCACAGTAAATTTAAGTCGGTTGAGTTTTGTTGGGTTCCCAGCCATATTGGTGTGTAATTACCTAAGTGTAATTACCTAAGTGTAGTTACAGGATGAGAGCTACGCTCGTGGTGTCCCGTCTTCCCAGCACTCTTTGTCATATAACGCTTTGAAACTACTGACGGTCTTGGCCTCCACCACCTTCTCACTTAACTTGTTCCAACCGTCTACCACTCTATTTGCGAAGGTGAATTTTCTTATATTTCTTCGGCATCTGTGTTTAGCTAGTTTAAATCTATGGCCTCTTGTTCTTGAAGTTCCAGGTCTCAGGAAGTCTTCCCTGTCGATTTTATCAATTCCTGTTACTATTTTGTACGTAGTGATCATATCACCTCTTTTTCTTCTGTCTTCTAGTTTTGGCATATTTAATGCTTCTAACCTCTCCTCGTAGCTCTTGCCCTTCAGTTCTGGGAGCCACTTAGTAGCATGTCTTTGCACCTTTTCCAGTTTGTTGATGTGCTTCTTAAGATATGGGCACCACACAACAGCTGCATATTCTAGCTTTGGCCTAACAAAAGTCATGAACAACTTCTTTAGTATATCGCCATCCATGTATTTAAATGCAATTCTGAAGTTAGAAAGCATTGCATAGGCTCCTTGCACAATATTCTTAATGTGGTCCTCAGGTGATAGTTTTCTATCTAGAACCACTCCTAGATCTCTTTCTTTATCAGAATTCTTTAAAGATTTCTCACATAATATATAGGTTGTGTGGGGTCTATGTTCTCCTATTCCACATTCCATAACATGACATTTATTAACATTAAATTCCATTTGCCAAGTGGTGCTCCATATACTTATTTTGTCCAGGTCTTCTTGAAGGGCATGACAATCATCTAAATTTCTTATCCTTCCTATTATCTTAGCATCATCAGCAAACATGTTCATATAATTCTGTATACCAACTGGTAGATCATTTATGTACACAATAAACATCACTGGTGCAAGAACTGAACCCTGTGGTACTCCACTTGTGACATTTCTCCATTCCGATACATTGCCTCTGATTACTGCCCTCATTTTTCTATCAGTCAGAAAATTTTTCATCCATGATAGAAGCTTACCTGTCACCCCTCCAATATTTTCCAGTTTCCAGAACAACCTCTTATGTGGAACTCTGTCGAAAGCCTTTTTTAGGTCCAGATAGATGCAGTCAACCCAGCCATCTCTTTCCTGTAATATCTCTGTGGCCCGATCATAGAAACTGAGTAAATTCGATACACAGGATCTTCCTGATCGAAAACCATACTGTCTGTCTGATATTATATCATTTCTCTCCAGGTGTTCTACCCATTTAGTTTTGATTAGCTTTCCAATACTTTCACTATTACACTTGTCAATGATACAGGTCTATAATTGAGGGGGTCTTCCCTGCTGCCACTTTTGTAGATTGTGTCTTTAAATGAGCGTGCGGATGCTGCCGCTAAGGAAGCTGTCCGCTCTTGTCCCATCTCTCGTAAAGGCATTCCGTATTCCGACTTTTACCCAGTTATCCATTCCTCAGTTCTTACCCGTTGGCAGGCTTCTTGGTTGTCTGTTACTGGTAACAAGCTACGTACTCTTAAATGTTGTGTTTCCTCGTGGCCGTCCTCCTTCCACCGTAACCGGCGGTGGGAAACAGCTCTGGCGAGGTTGCGTATTGGCCATACTCGCTTAACCCATGGTCACTTGATGGAGCGCCGCCCTGCTCCTTATTGTCCTAGTTGCATTGTCCCTCTTACGGTCGTGCATGTCCTTCTTGAATGTCCTGACTTCCAGGACGAGCGTGTGTCTTGCTTTCCGACCGCCCCTCGCGGTCACCTGTCCCTCGATAGAATTCTTGGTGACTCGGATACTTTTGATATCGTTCGCCTTATGCGTTTTTGTTCTCGTATTGGCATCCTTGGTGATATTTAGCGCCCTCTGATTATTTTGCGTATTTGATGGTGCTACATAGCCTTCCCGGTTTGGTGCCTTCTTTTGATAATTACTTACTTACTTGCTCTGTACCTAGTGTTACCCAATCTCCTAATTTTTATGTAATATCAAACAACCTTATCATTGTGTTCATTGCTGTCTTCTTTTATGTGCTAGCCATATGCTGTATTGTGACTACCAATTTTTGTCAACTACCATTCAAGCTGTCATTGCAATCAATCTTATATTGTTTCTGCTGTATTGTGCCTACCAATTTGTTGTCAACTACCATTCAAGCTGTCATTGCAATCAATCTTAGCTACCTATGTGCTTTAATATACTATACCTATAATTTTCTCTCATCTTTTTTTTTTCATTTCATGTAATCTGTTATCATTTTTTTGTCTATAAATTTTGCAAGTATTTACCTCCTTAAAATTTTCTTAGATTAAGGACCTGCCCGAAACTCTGCGCGTGCTAGTGGCTTTACAAGACTGTAATTACCATATTTGTATCCTCACATTCCTTATGTACATTCTTGTATATGCATAAATAAATAAATAAATTGTCTACCTAATATTTGACTATCCAAGTAATTTGAGTTCATTGAGTAACTGGGATTAAAAATCTCTATACCTGTAGAAACATCAGGTATTGAAAATACTTTCACATTAATATTTTAACATAAAATATGAAAAAGACGTACAAGACTGGGGACTGTGGCATCATGTTGTAGAGATATGAAAAAGCAGTTATTTTTGGTTTAATTCATTTATTATACAACATTTTTTATTTTGTGGAAAAGTCGGCTGTTTCATATTCACATTTCCAATACAGGTATTACAAACCTCTAAGTGATCTGTGCTTTAATATGTTGCACTGAGGCTGTGGAGTGTAATATTACATGTTGAGCACATCACAAGCACATCGGGTACCCGCAGTTTACCTAGAATTGGTTCCGGAAGTTTTTCTTCTCCCCCAAGCCCAGCCTGGGTCTTTGTACATTAAGAATATGTTGTAATGTCAGTAATATATGTGCTGCCAGTTTTACTGACTCACAGGGTTCTCATCCTTATACAAAGAAGCTATACCACTACGACCCACAGCTACAGAATCAATAGCACCACAAGAGGGATGAGCTGGGTCAAGACCCTGCCATGTTCGACCCTTTAGGACCTGTCCTCCACCACCTACATGTACGGCTGCAATTGTGTGTCCATCTTGCAGCACAACACCACCTGTACTGCTGTCTAATACTACATCTGTAGTGTCTCTGAAAATAAAAAATGTCACTATTAATATACAAACTATTACCAGTGTTGTTATGCTGGGCAAAATACCACATTAAGTACAAAATTTCCATGTTGAATAGCACAACACAAATATGTAACTTAACTATATAATTTATTACATATCCTTTAATCATTCATATATATATAAGCTTATTTCTCACGTATCTTATCTTGAGGTTATATTGAGATGATTTCGGGGCTTAGTGTCCCAGCGGCCTGGTCTTCGACCAGGCCTCCACCCCCAGGAAACTGCCCGTGACAGCTGACTAATTCCCAGGTACCTATTTACTGCTAGGTAACAGGGGCATCAGGGTGAGAAACTCTGACCATTGTTTCTCGCCAGCACCCGGGATCGAACCCGGGACCACAGGATCACGCGTCCAGTGTTCTGTCCGCTCAGCCACCGGCTCCTATGTAGTATCAAGTATTACCCCAAAAATGAAAGTCTTGATTCATTATCTTAAGTTATACCCGAATAGCTGAGTGTAATTAGTGACTTTAAAATATATACACTTACCAGTACTGTACTTACTAATTAACCACTAAGTTAATTAACCATTAAGCTAATGAACTGCTAAGTTAATTAACCGCCAAGTTAATTTTCAGGCATGACTGGCCAAAATGCTGTGCGTGTTCGTGGCTTTACAAGAATGTAAAAATATCAATGCTATGTACTCTCTCAAACCCAATGTACCTTCTTTTATATAATTAAATAAATAAAATAAATAATTTAATCTTCTGTATATCTTATAAAATATTATAATAGCAATATTATTATTATTATTATTTATATTATGGTTCAAAAATAGGAAAAATATATTTTCTCTTTTATTCACCATATATTTATATACGAGTGAATAAAGTTAAGATAGAAATATCTAAATTTACTAATCATCAGATTCTTACCTGACACCCAGAGCCTGAGTTTTGCAGGTTATCAAGGAAACATTAACCTCCTCTTCTCTTGGTTCACTGGCGACCTCAATGTACCGTGACCCTCCTGGAAGCAGTTGCCTGAAATCCGTCTCAAAGGCAAGACTCCACTCTTGCCTCGGCAGTAATGCCACTTCCAGCTCCCAAGGAGTAATAAGCTTCTTATAAAGTACTGGATCTGTGTTGCGTTCAATAATTGACGTCTCGGGGCATGCCACGTACACGAAGGTGTCTACCTCGGAGATATTGGCTAATTTGGGTTCGTTAGGTTTACCAACAACGAAGGTATAACTTCGCTTGCCTGCTGCTTTGATGATACTTTTCAGTTTTGATATTACATGTTGACAGTCAGCAACTCCTAGAGTACCTACTAATATTCCAATAATTTTAGCGTCTTTAGCTTTTTCTAAATTAGCACTGCGCTTCATGACTATATGAACACCAGAGGTGATTTCTACTGATCCATCATCCGAACTAACACAATAAAATGTATTTTCAGAAAATCTCATCAATAGACTGTTCACTGTTGGTCCACTGGGTCCAAGATAAATAAAATGATAATCTCTAATGTCCGACTCACTGGGCATATATGCAACACGGCCAAGGAATGTTAGTCTGCCGGACGAATCTTGAGTAACATTATTTGGAGTTCTATTCTGACAGCTACTCTCACATTCACAAGGAGTTGATCTTGTAATGTTCCGACAACATTCTTCACTTGCAGGAGGACGAGGACTTAGTGTATTTTGACAGCAGCTATCAACATAACAGGAAGTTTCTGGAGGGCTTTTACCATGTACGAACTGACTAGTATTACAGCTGCAACCTTTATTCATCAGGAGGGTTGTAGTTACCAGGTGCGGGAAGATCTTCTGTAATTTTTC
This sequence comes from Procambarus clarkii, assembly GCF_040958095.1. Classification (NCBI taxonomy): domain Eukaryota; kingdom Metazoa; phylum Arthropoda; class Malacostraca; order Decapoda; family Cambaridae; genus Procambarus; species Procambarus clarkii. The sequence continues at coordinate 15,891,961 of NC_091167.1, forward strand.
AACGAGTTCACCTGTACAAATATGATGCCAAAATATGAGTGGTATATTAAGTAATTATAAAAAGACAGCACCAAGCTAAAGACTACAGGAATATATTAAACAATTTCAGGTTTACTTGTGCCATATAGACAGTTGCAGACCAACTGGCCACATAAACCCCATGAACAACTACCATGGCACAAGTGAAGGAACACCTCTTTTTTATTTAATGGATCTAATCTGACAATATTCACACTTTAAATATTTTATAGTGATCTACTCAATAAATACTGTTTGATCTTGTGATTTTTGAGGAGTATGATTATTTTTCCAGTTGTATGGTTGCAAATGATGCAGATAAGTTAAAAAATACAAATGGTATTAAAAAAATTAAAGAACATTAGCAAGGCTCATAGCTCATGATGTTCGCTATCATTCTGGTAACAGATGGTGTATCTTAAATACCATAAAATTTAAAAAAAACATTAATTACTAGGCCAAATTATTAAATGTATTTATGCAACACTACCTAATACAGTGGGGTACTGTGTATCCAGAACTTTAAAACTAAATATATCTTTTAAATTCATCCTAGTTATTTGAGTTTCATGGAATTCTTGGATATCAGTTTCTCATTTGTGCTGTATTGTCTTGGTTTTATTTGACTCAGTTTACACAAACTGAGGCACTGACAGTAGCACTCCATTTCTTCTTCATGCACATAATACCTGACCAAAGTCTCACTCTACTATCACCACATCTCCCATCTTGACCCATTCTACTAGCCCTGCACTTGACATCTAGACCCACTTGTCAATTACAGACTAGACAAATATTGGAGGCCAAGTGCAATATTAGTCATCAGGAACACGGCGAGCTTCTACGGACATAATGCAATGAATGCAAGGGATGGGGTGCACTTACGTAAGGCAGGTGAAGGTAAAGTAATTATCAAAAGCAGGCACCAAGCCGGGAAGACTATGCAGCACCATCAGTGTCGCTGGATATTCAAAATGCATTAATGTCACTGATGATGCCAATGTGAGAACAAAAGCACATGAGGTGAGCAATATCAAATTTATCGGATGAACTAAGGATTCTACTGAGACAGAAATGACCATGAGGGACAATTGGGAAGCAAGACACACAAACATCCTGAAAATCAGGACATTCTAAATGTGCATGACTTAGAGAAGCAAGGCAATAAGGAGCAGAGCAGCATCCCATTAAGTGCCAGTGTGTTAAGTGCGCATGGCCAATATGTAACCTCGCCAGAGCCCTTTCCCACCGATGATTACGGTGGCAACAGGAAACCCAAGGGGACACGCTACCCTAACTTAAGAGCATGCAGTTTGTTACCTGTATTGCAAAACTAATGACCCTGCCCACAGTCTCAGATCAATGAATAAATGACAGCACAAATCTGAGTAAGGAATGTCTTTTGGGGAAATAGGACAAGTGCAGACAGACTCCTTAGCAGCAGCATTCACATGGTCATTTAAGATAATGTCAATATGACTAGGAACACAGCAACACTCAACTGCCTGAAATCTGCTAGAGATAGAAATCGCCAATATTAAATTTCTACCACCACAAGATGCATAGAATTAAATGACTCCAGAGCCATGAGAATGCCGAGAGTCAAACACAATTACAGTTTTAGCATATGAAGCTAAAACAAGATTTTTGGACCTGTAAATTTGTAGACCTCATCCTGGAAACATTCTTGTATCAACATGTTAAACAAGCTACGAGGATGAGGGAAGGGGACGTTCCCTCCATGCTAGATTTGATATTTACCAGGAAGGAGGAAGAGATATTTGACATTCAGTACCTTCCTCCCTTGGGTAAAAGTGACCATGTCTTTTTGGGAATAAAGTATGCAATGCGTTATAAGCTGAAAGAAAATAAGGAGGTTGAAGCAGTTGAAAAACCAGACTTCAGGAGAGGACATTATGGTGACCTTAGAAATTTTTTTAGTGAGTATAATTGGACAGACTTGATGCTAGGCAAGGAAGTGAATGAGATGTATGTCAAGTTTTGTGAAATATATGATAAAGGCACAAAAAAATTTATACCAAAACAGAGATGCAGAACTAGGAAACAGGATTGGTTCAATAGAAATTGCGAGAGGGCTAGAGACCAAAAGACAAAAATGGAATCAATACAGAAAGAGGCCAAACCCCCAAACATACCAGCGATACAAAGATGCGAGAAACAACTACACGGCAGTGAGGAGAGAGGCAGAAAGAAATTTTGAAAAAGGGATTGCAGACAAATGTAAAACAGAACCAGGTCTATTCTATAAATTCATAAACAACAAATTGCAGGTAAAGGATAATATTCAGAGGTTGAATATGGGAAATAGATTCACGGAAGATGAAAAGGAAATGTGTGAAACACTAAACGAAAAGTTCCAAAGTGTGTTTGTACAAAATGAAATCTTTAGGGAACCAGATACAATAAGAATTCCAGAGAACAACATAGAGCACATAGAGGTGTCTAGAGACGAAGTGGAAAAAATGCTCAAGGAGCTAAGTAAGAACAAAGCAGCTGGTCCAGATGGAGTTTCACCATGGGTTCTGAGAGTGTGCACCTGAGCTCAGCATTCCACTTCAACTGATTTTTCAGGCATCCCTGTGTACAGGAGCTGTAGCTGATGTGTGGAAAAAGGCTAACATAGTTCCAATCTACAAAAGCGGAAACAGGGAAGACCCCCTTAATTATAGACCTGTATCATTGACAAGTGTAATAGTCAAAATATTGGAAAAAATAATTAAAACTAAATGGGTAGAACACTTGGAGGAAAACGCTATAATATCAGACAGACAGTATGGTTTTCGATCTGGAAGATCCTGTGTAACGAACTTGCTAAGTTTTTATGATCGAGCCACAGAGATTTTACAGGAAAGAGATGGTTGGGTTGACTGCATCTATCTGGACCTAAAAAAGGCTTTCGACAGAGTTCCCCCTAAGAGGTTGTTCTGGAAACTGGAACATATTGGAGGAGTGACAGGTAAGCTACTAACATGGATGAAAAATTTCCTAACTGACAGAAAAATGAGGGCCATAATCAGAGGCAAGGTATCGGATTGGAGGAATGTCACGAGTGGAGTACCTCAGGGTTCAGTTCTTGCACCGGTAATGTTCATTGTCTACATAAACGATCTACCAGTGGGAATACACAATTACATGAACATGTTTGCTGATGATGCTAAGATAATAGGGAAGATAAGAAACTTAGATGATTGCCATGCCCTTCAAGTAGACCTGGACAAAATAAGTATATGGAGCAACACTTGGCAAATGGAATTTAATGTGAATAAATGCCATGTTATGGAATGTGGAATTGGAGAACATAGACCCCACACAACCTATAAATTATGTGAGAAATCTTTAAAGAATTCTGATAAAGAAAAGGATCTAGGGGTGGTTTTAGATAGAAAAATGTCACCTGAGGACCACATTAAGAACATTGTGCGAGGAGCCTATGCTACACTTTCTAACCTTAGAATTGCTTTTAAATACATGGATGGAGAAATACTAAAGAAATTGTTCACGACTTTTATTAGACCAAAGCTGGAATATGCAGCGGTTGTGTGGTGCCCATATCTTAAGAAGCACATCAACAAACTGGAAAAGGTGCAACGACATGCCACTAAGTGGCTCCCAGAACTGAAGGACAAGAGCTACGAGGAGAGGTTAGAGGCATTAAATATGCAAAAACTAGAAGATAGAAGAAAAAGAGGCGATATGATCACTACGTTCAAAATAGTAACAGGAATAGAAAAAATTGATAGGGAAGAATTCCTGAGACTCGGAACTTCAAGAACAAGAGGTCATAGATTTAAACTAACGAAACAAAGCTGCCAGAGAAATATACGAAAATTCACTTTTGTAAACAGAGTGGTAGACGGTTGGAACAAGTTAAGTGAGAAGGTGGTGGAGGCCAAAACCGTCAGTAATTTCAAAGCATTATATGACAGAGTGCTGGGGAGACGGGACACCACGAGCGTAGCTCTCATCCTGTAACTACACTTAGGTAATTACAATGACAAAGGAGCACTGATGTTGGAAAAGCAGTTGATGAAGAGCATACAAAATTGCATATAGTTGAGCTGTGAAGATACTAGCCTCCGGAGGCAGGCGGTACAGAAAGGTTTGGTCAGGAAAGACTACAGAGTAACCAACACCATTAGCAGACTTAGACCCATCTGTGAATAGGGTAATACTGTACTGTGATTGCAAAGAAAATTGTTAAAGGAAAAGGCATTTCATAACTGGAAGGTGGTAGAAGCAGGGGTTCAGTGCAAATTTTATAGGTGCCAGAGCTCTGGTGGGCTTGACAAAAGCCTGTCATTTCCTTTCCTGTTTCTATATGTCATACAATTAAGTATTTTGTGTTTGTATTCACTAATTATCATAAAATATAATTATCACACAAATAAAGAAAAAACACCAATCATGTATTTATCAATTTAAGAAGTTAAAATGTAAGGTCACGAAGCATGTAAGCCGTACCCTAGAGTACGAACTCACGAAACCCGTCCTTACCATCTTATTTAGAGTATAGGTACGTAACTTTAAACTAGGGATGTAGAACCAATGGGCATTTACACACACTTCAAACACAAAAATGACCACGTGGGACCGGCACCATATTTTTATCTTGTCGGGACTCAAGAAACAACCAAAGTGCATGCATTACATTTATTTAACCACATTAAAAGGGTTAATACACACAAGGAAAAATCTCACTCACCGGATTAACGAATACAGTTCTCTTCACTTGGAAATAAATGGAGGTCAATAACCTCACACAGTGAGGAAAGTAGCTCACGAGCACACACCACACAACCTGTGTGTGTGGAGTCTCAGCCCTCTCTCTCATGTGGAGTGCAGGGATGCTCCTCTCAAGAAAATGCGTGGGATAATTTTTACACACAAAATCATACTCATTTACTAATACATACTCTCAAACACAAATGAAACAAAAATGAACACAAATAATACACAACCACAAAAGTAAGTAAGTAATTATCAAAAGAAGGCATCAAACCGGGAAGGCTATGTAGCACCATCAAATGAGCGGAATAATCAGAGGGCGCTAAATATCACCAAGGATGCCAATACCAGAACAGAAACACATAAGGCGAACGATATTAAAAGTATCAGATTCATCAAGAATAGTATCGAGGGACAAGCGACCGCGGGGGACGGTCGGAAAACAAGACACATGCTCATCCCGGAAGTCAGGACTTTCAACAAGAATATGTACGACTGTAAGAGGAAGAATGCAATATGGACAACAAGGAGCAGGGCGGCACTCCATTAAGTGACCATGGGTTAAGCGAGTATGGCCAATACGCAACCTCACCAGAGTTGTTTCCCACCGCCGGTTACGGTGGCAGGAGGACGGCCACGAAGACACACAACTCTTAAGAGAACGCAGTTTGTTATCAGTAACACAAGACCAACAAGCCTGCCACCGGGTAAGGATGAAAGAATGAATAACTGGGTAAAAGTCGGAATAAGGAATACTTTTACAAGAGATGGGACAAGACCGGACAGCTTCCCTATAGCGACAGCATCCGCATGCTCATTTAAAGACACCAATATGGCTGGGAACCCAGCAAAACTCAACCGACTTAAATTTACTGTGAATAAGAAACTGCCAATGCTGTATCTCGACAACCACTGGATGAACCGGATTAAAGGACCCGAGAGCCATGAGGGCACTATGAGAGTCGACGACAACTACAAACGAAGATTGACAATGAGAAAGCAGGAGATGAAGAGCATAGAGAATAGCATAAAGTTCCGCTGTGAAGATGCTAGTCTCCGGAGGTAAGTGACACAAACAAGTGCTGTCAGGAAAAACAACAGAGTAGCCCACACTGTCCGCGGACTTAGATCCACCGGTGAAGATGGAAACAGAGCGAGAATGTGAAGAAAAGTGCTCAAGGAAAAGGCATTTCAGAACCGTAGGAGGGATAAAAGCTGTAGTGATGCGAGTTAAAGAAGTACAAAACTGCGGAAGGGGGACTCTCCACAGGGCAAAGAAGGAACAACACAAGAAGAAATATTAGAAATATGAACCGAAAGAGAATCCTGTAAGCGAGATAACCGGACAGAAAGAGGGAGGTGGTGAAGAGGAACAGGAACCACAGGATGAGTAAAAGTTAAAGCACAACAGAGGCGAGAGGAAGAATGTTGCAAGGACCGTGCAAGATAGCGAAGACAGTAGCGATCACTGCGGTCCTGGAGAGATAGGAAGCCAGTGTCAACATACAAGCTGAGGACGGGAGTCGAACGAAAGGCACCAGAACTGAGGCGCAACCCAGTATGGTGCAAAGCATCATGACGGCAAAGAGTAGGAGAAGCAGACGAGTAAGCAGGACAACCATAATCGAGTTTAGACAGGACGAGAGAGGAATGTATAGCGACAAGAGTGCGCCTATCCGCTCCCCAAGAAGTATGGGACAACACCTGAAGGAGGGTAAAGGCCTTAGAGCATTCAACTCGGAGGTAAGAGATATGGGGCGACGAAGACAAACGAGTGTCAAAAATAAACCCCAAAAGCTTAGCAGAATCCTTGTACACAATGGGGTGACCATACAGCGACAAAGAAGGACGAAGAACGATACGCTTCCGAGTAAGGCACAAGTCTTAGACGTAGAGAACCTGAAGCCATGATTGGTGGCCCAAGACGACACGGCATCAATTGCAAGTTGAAGCCGGCATTGAAGGAGATGCGAATCATCACCCCGACAGCAAAGGGTAAGTTCGTTAACATAGAGAGCGGAGAAGACGCCAGAAGGAAGAGAGGAAAGAAGACCATTGAGGGCAACCAGAAAAAAGAGTAGTGCTCAGAACACTACACTGGGGCACACCTTCGTAATGCTGAAGAGGCAAAGAGAGCGGTACCAAGCCTCATCCGAAAGGAACGACACGAAAGGAAGCTTTGGAGAAAGAGAGGGAGATTACCACGAAGGCCAAAAGAATGAAGTTGGGACAGAATATGATATCACCAATTGGTGTCGTAAGCCTTTTCCAGGTCAAAAAGGACGGCAACAGCGGAGGTCTTCGTAGCAAAAGCAGTATGAATATAGACCTCCAAGTTCACCAGGACAGCCGTTGTGCTGCGGCACTTGCGGAAACCAAATTGAGGAGGGGAGAGGTGGTGAAAGTGTTCCAAGAACCACATCAGACGAACATTAACCATACGTTCAAAGAGTTTGCAGACACAACTTGTGAGGGTAATAGAGCGAAAGTCCTTAGGGGAAGTCCCCAGAGACCCTGGTTTGCGAACGGGGAGGACAACGACATCAAGCCAGTCCTCAGGAACTGACGATGATTCCCAGATCCAATTATACAGACTCAGTAAATACCGAGACGTGCACGGAAGGAGATAGCAAAGCCTCTCAAAATGAATGCCATCGGAGCCCGCCATCATAGAAACGCAGAGGGCCAGCGCAGACTGAAGTTCAGAGAGAGAGAAGGGATTATTATAGTGAAGTCGGAGAGGAGTGCAGAAATCTAAAGAACGAGATTCAAGGACAGGTTAACGAAGAAGGAAAAATTGAGGAAGACTAGAACCAGAGCTATCAAAAGAAAAGTGGGAACCCAGTTCGTTAGCGACCAAACTGGGGTTCAAACACTCAACAGGTCCGCCACAAGAGTACCACGGAGGTGAAGGACCGGCGAGACATTGGGAACGAATTTATCCGCTATCTTGCGGATATGCTTCCAGATCTGCAGCAGAGGAGTTTTGGATGTAATGGTGAAGACATATGACATCCAACATTCACTTTTAGCCATACGGATGACCCTACGGGTCACCGCACTCGCCTTCCGAAACAAAAGGAAAGAATCGGCTGTCTGCCGGCGGCGGTGTCTCTTTCAGGCTGCACGCTTACAGTGGACAGCCCGAGCACAGTCAGCATTCCACCAGGGAACGCACTTTCAAATGGAGCCGGATCGTGGAACCTCGAGTGACCCAAATCCTCCAAAGCGAGATCCACACGGCCGCCAACTCTCACACCATTCTGTGGGCCCGTCCAGGCCATTGGTCACAAAGCCCCAGCCAAGAGAAGACGCGTCCATGAATCCATCGAGCGATGAGCTCGGGTAGGCACCAAGGCACTGAACCCCGAAAAAAACAGAAGAGGAAGCCGGCGATGCAGCAGCCAATGGAAGGCACCAGGAGGCCGAACCCACCAATCGCGAGAGTGGCGGAGGAACCCGAAGGAACCAGAACAGCCGACAAAGCCTAACCCGGCCCGGCAGGTAGACCAACACGACAAAGTTCAGACTACCACACAAACCTTCAAGCCACCACCTCCTGACCCAGGAGCCCTCCAGAAACAGCTGAAGGTGGGACTGCAGCCACAGCAGAGTTTCCGGAGGAAGAGACAAGGAGGCAGTCCGAGAGTCCCACACAAGACACAGCCATGTCCAAACTTGAGAGGGAACCAGATGGGACGTCCTCCAATTCACCACTAACCCAAACCCAGTGAGCTTGGAAAGAACCAAATCCCTGGCGAGACTGGCTGGAGCCCACACCAGCCAGTCATTGAGGTAGGCCAGAACTCGAACCCTAAGAGACACAAACAGGCCACCACGACCCGCCTTAGCGTGTGAAAACGCGAGGTGCCAGATTCAAGCCGAATGGAAGGCAATGAAAGCGGTAATGTTGACCAGACCACACACTAGAAGGTGAAGGGACAACGACGTTTCGGTCCATCCTGGACCATTCTCAAGTCGATTGTGCACAATCGACTTGAGAATAGTCCAGGACGGACCGAAACATCGTCGTCCCTTCACCTTCTAGTGTGTGGTCTGGTCAACATTCTTCAGCCACGTTATTGTGTTATTGTGACTCATCGCCTGCATATGAAAGCTGTAAGCCTGACACCCCACAACAAAACTGGGCCAGTCCCTGAACCTTGGATGAATCGGGCCGTGCCAATACGCATCCTAAAGGTCCAGGGACACTATCCAAGCACCTGGCTCCAAGAGAAGATGGCCCTGGGACAAAAATCATCTGAAAGGAGGGGCAAAAGACCCAGGGGTTCAGACGGGACAAGTCCAGAATGAACCGCAGGTGCACGCAGTCCCGTTTTGGTACTGGGAACAGGCGGGAAACCCACCAGAGGGACAAGGACGTTTTGACCACACCCACGTGAACCCACTCTAAGATGACCTGACAAAGCGCAGAAGAGGCCTGCCCTGCCAGACCTGAACCCCCCGTTGGAGGAGGGGCCACCCAATGCCACCGCAGGCCTCAAGAAACGACCCGAAACCCCCATGAATCGTGGGATCAGGCATGAGCAACAAGCGCGAGCCTCCCTTCCTCCCTCCCCGTTAATGGGGGTGACCCGCAAAAGGGCCAACGCCCCTTACGAGAAGCCGACCGACGAGCAGGGCGATCCATGCTGACCATGTGTTGGCTCCAAAAGCTGCACCGGCTCTGAAACTGGCACCACTGGCCTACCACGATGGGAGGAACCCCGAGCCCTGGCATAACCATTCCGGGAAGAGCCCACACGCCCCCCCCCCCTCCCCCCGAAGAAAAAACAAGTCCGACATGGGATGACAACTAGAAAAAGCTGCCTGCAGATACTGCACCACCACAGACTATGCAAACAGGAAAGGACAAAAAGGCGTAGAAAACCTAAGAGCCAGGGCCCAAACGGATTCCAAGGATTGCACAAGCACTGCTAGACGGCAAGCGAGACGAAAGCAAAGAAGAGAGACACCGCCTCCCACAAGATTGGCGCAAACAGCTTTAACAGGGCAGCCGATGCCCGCACCGCCGAGACCAGCGCACCAGACGCAGGACCGGCACCCAGCGCTTCCACATCCTCCTCAAGCCAGTCCGAAGACAGCTCGAGAAGGAAAAGAAACAGGACCGAACAACCATAAAAGCCTCTCGCCACTCAAGCGTGCAGGACCGACAGAACAGATGCCCACGCCCCCAATGAAAAGAGAGGACAGTTTGCCAACCAGGATGACTCC
>NC_091167.1:15902459-15992459 GCF_040958095.1 Procambarus clarkii
GTTAACGAAGATAAGTTCCAGCTCATGCGCTATGGAAAAAATGAAAATATAAAAACGGAAACCACGTACAAAACTCAGGCAAATCATAACATAGAACGAAAAGGCAATGTAAAGGATCTGGGTGTACTCATGTCGGAAGACCTTACCTTTAAAAACACAATAAAGTTGTGGGACATTTGGGGCTTGAATCTAATTATTTAAATATTAATGTAGTAAATTAAATTACGAAGGACCACCCGCTTTTATAGTAAAGAGGGAAACTGAGAAATTCTGATCATTAGATAATTCCTAGATGAACCAGTAACTATGGATAAAATACTAGAGAATATGATCATAGAAATAATTAATGGGCTGTATAATTAAATGAATCAAACCCTCAAACACCTACATTGGGGGGTTATTACTGGAACTCAGTACGTCCAGGAACTAGTGTGGTTCGTTCACTAATCCAAGATATAATAATCTAATCCTATGAATTATTGTGAAATCAATGTCATTACCATTAATGGGAACATAGATTATGAATATAATAATGATAATCACAATAAACACATGTCAATCCAAAAGAGTTCTGCATGTAAATAATTCAGATAATTATTAAAGGAATACAAAGGAATCTTAGCTTAATGACGATTCCTTTGTGTAAGTCACGACGCTTCCTCTGATTCTCCTGGGCTCGGCTGGATGACGAGTGGGATGGATTAACATGGGAGAGGACAGCTGGGAGAATTCTTCTCACGTGCTGCAAAACAAATATTTACAGTAGCAACTAATTAAACTACTGAATTTCTATGTTCAAGAAATTAATGTTAATAGTAGATAAAGGATAATACCTGTGGTTTGGTGTTGGTATACGTCGTCACGACAAATCACCCAGCTACAATTCTACACCCTATCGATGCATCAAATAAGGATAAGATACTTAGCTAATATGGGCACTGTGTAAGTTTTAAGATTGCCGAAATTCGCGTCCCAGGCTCTGGCTTCACCTATCCTGGATAATGGCGCGCTTCACTGGCCGGTCACGTGTAGTCAAAGAACCAGATTAAAAAGGTTCCTTATATTACACTGACACCAGTGAAGATATTGTCTGCAAGGCTTTCACGCCTCACAGTGGCGACTTTCTTCTGAGGATGGATAGCGTTTACCCTGATGACTGGGTAATGGCGTCTCCTCGTGAGCACGACGCGAACAGGTCCGCTCGAGAGCTTCTCACACGTGTACTGGCTTGCTCTCCTTCCCCGCTCGCGTCTCGCGTTCATTAGACAAATTATTATCATGAATATTATATTTCTCGCAGTTGTGCTTGAAATGTTCGAGACAGGACGGGTTTATTATTTAGAAGAGTGAAATATTATTATTTGCCAGTTCAGTGATAGTAAACATATAATGGGAGGAATTAATGTCTCTCCATGGCATTCACTTGTGACGTTAATTTTTATTACTAGATAACTGCTATGACTCTAACGCTCTATTCGGCTTTAGTTGGAGGTCAATTTATCTGTAATTAATTATCACACAGAACGCCTTGTTATAGAGAATCGAATTCAATTCTCAGATACATTGGATATAATGTGTTTATTGTAATGAAATCTGACGCAATACTGGCGTCGGGTGACGTGAGAATTCTAGCCTATTGCACAGATGAAATTATTAGTACATGTGAATTCTACGTGTGTTAATTTTACTTACTACAATAATTAGTAGAATTAGTAATAATTAATGAGAATACAACAGTGTTGTATTCGGTGTTGGAAATTTCCAACATAACTCCGGGGGGAGGATTCTAGGGTCGTAGTGTACTGTGGAGTACTGACCTATCCCGAAGTTGATATTAATATTAGTACATTAGTATGTTAATATGTTAGTATGTTAGTACACACATAACGAACGTCCCGTATTTATCAAGGACTTACAAGAAACTTGAGTCTTGCTATTACATGTCAAATGAAACATGTTATTTATAGCCTACACAATATTTAAGATTTTAACTCACACAATTTAAACAACAGAATCTACTGTGATGGAATATCCTGGGTCATAGTGACGTGTAATGGTTTGTTACGTGATATCACATCGCAGCATCATCATAGTTATCTAAGTGGGATGGAAAGGAATTACTCTTGTTCAGAGTTGTAATAGGCTTGCAAATTCCGCCTACATTGTTGAGCAGCAGCTCTAGTGGGGCGGTTGCTTGGAGGATCAGATTATTGCCCTCGGAAATTACTGGGGAAACTGGATCTGGCTGATATTCTTGCTCAGTCAGTTCAAGGGGAACCAGCTTCTCTAAAGTTTTTAGAGTAGTGTTGCCTCGGCATAAAACTTTAACTACTCTCAGGACACCTTGATGATCTGGATGAATGGCAACAATTTTGCCTATAGGCCACTCTGACCTTGGTCCATCACTGTCGACTAGTACTAGGTCTCCTGGTTTTAATTGCACCTTATTGTAAGGACTCGAAGCTCCGTAGTGGTACTCTCGTAGAGCTGTGAGGTACTCTCGAGTCCACACCTCATTCCACCTGTTAATAACTCTGGAGAGATGCTGGTAGCTTTCCACCAAGTCTCCTCTGGTCACATGTGACGGGTCTACAGGGTCCTCTTCGGCTAAAGGGATGAGAGGGCTCAGTAGACCTCCATGGATCAAGTGTGAGGGGCTCAGAGGTTCTCTCTGGGTGAAATCATCAGACAGGTAGGTTATTGGGCGGTTATTGACTCGCGCCTCGATTTCCACAACAATAGTTTGGAGTTCTGAGTAACTGACCTTTTGTCGGTGTAAAGTTTTCCTTAGACACTTCTTGACTGTGCCTACCATTCGCTCATAGAACCCACCTTGCCAAGGGGCTCTCGGTGCTATGAATTTCCAGTGACATTGTCGTCTCTGTAGGACTGACTGTACTTCTGGGTGGTTCCAGACTTCTCGCAAACAACTTTCTCCTGCCACAAAATTGGAACCATTGTCCGATATCATTAATTTAGGACACGATCGGCGGGCAGCAAATCTGCGGAAAGCTTGGATGAAGGCTTCAGCACTCATGTCTGGAGTGACCTCTAAATGTACGCCTCTGGTTGTAGCACACGTAAAGAGACAAATGTACGCTTTCACTGGTATATTATCTGGGTTACCAGTGAAGTAAGGCTCCTGTGTAATCAACACCAGTGGTTTCGAAAGGACGAAGATGAACCACTCGCTCTTCTGGGAGTGGTGGAGGTCCTGGGTAAGGACATACTCTAGCGTCGTATCTCTTACAGATTACACAAGATTTAATAATTGTCTTAACTGTCTGACGACCTTGAGGAAGCCAGTACTTTTGTCTAAGGTCGGTGAGAGTATCTAAAACTCCACCATGTAAGGTACCATATTGATGGGTGTAAGACAAGAAGTTTAGTGATGATGTGACGAGGTAGAAGAATTGGATTCTTTGTGTCCAAGTCAATTTTTGCATGAAGCAAACGTCCTCCACATCGTAGTATGTTATGAGTGTTGGCATCATACCAGATGCCTAGAGACTTAGTTAATTTATCTGGAAGATTTTCATATTCGCTTCCATATGTCTCTTGTTGTGCACGTTTGATCCAGTAGAGGATAGGATTGGGAAACTTATGTCGAATTCCTACCTTAGCAAGAAAATCAAACACGTGTGCAGTCACTCGTAACAATTTGCTTAAGTTAGAATAATGGTGAGGATCAATGGCTAATATTCGTTGAGGTTCTGGTTCTTTCATGGGAGTGGTGATATTGGTCACTATGACTTGTGGCTTTTGTTTGGGCCACTGACCACCAACAAGCCATGAAGGTCCATTGAACCACAGCGAAGACTTGACAAGTTGTTTTAATGTTAACCCTCGAGATAAATAATCTGCAGGATTGTCCTTAGTAGGAACATGTCTAAATTTATATCCAGCAGATAAATCATGAATCTCCCTGACGCGATTACTGACGTAGGAGTTTTGTTGTTATTGTTTCTTACCCATTGTAAGACTGCCTCGTTGTCTGACCACACTACAATCTCACCAAAGTGGATATTATTGAGTGTCTTTGCAGGCAATGAGCCAATCTTACTCCCACTAGCAATGCAGTCAACTCCATCTGAGGTAAAGATCTCTTCTTAATGGGAGCAACTCTTGCTTTAGATGTGAGCAAAATTGATTGTGCACTATTAACTAAATAGGCTACTGCGCCATATGCTTTGCCAGAGGCATCGCAAAAACGTGCAAATTGGTGGGTAAGTTTGGTCCTGAAGCATTACGAGGAAATTTCAAAACGCCTAACTGATTAAAATCCGTTGAGAGTATTTGCCATTTAGCTTGTAACTCACTTGGTAACGGATCATCCCATCCCATATGTTTCTGCCAGCACTCCTGCATTAGGAGTTTGCCCCTTATTAATATAGGACTAAGTAGGCCTAAAGGGTCAAATGGTTGACTGACAAATGAGAGCAGTGTTCTCATGGTAAGGGTTGAATTATCAGTTTGTACTGACTTGACATTCATCTCGTCAGTACTGGTGTTCCATTCCACGCCTAGAACCTTTAATTGACTGGGTACCTGATAATCTGGAAATTCTTTCTCGATTACCTGGTTAAGCAGTTTATTATTTGAGGCCCATGACTGTAGTGGCATATTGGCTCCTAATAGTTCACGGTTAGCCTCATGGTAGATTTCTACCAGATCAGCTTGATCATTAGTTGTCCCCTGGAAATTGTCGACATACAAGTTGTCGCTAATGCTGCCTTATAAGGGCTGTTTGATTTCCTCAAATGCGTGTCTAATGTTGCTTGCAAAAGAAACGGTGAGGACGTAGCTCCAAATAATACTGAGGCAAAACGATAGGTGATTACTTCACTGTTAGGATCCAGTGGATCCTTAATCCAGAGGAATTTTGTGTAGTCACGATCTTCCTCCTGTAACCCTACTCGGAGAAAGGCTTTGCTGATATCAGCTGTATAGGCAAAAATGCCTGTGCGAAATCGTAACAACACATCATGTAGCCTTTGTGTTAGGCTAGGTCCCGTTTGGAGACATTCATTTAAAGACACACTGCTTGGCTTTACTTTAGCACTGCAGTTAAAGACAATACGAATAGGGTTGTCAATGAGTCTTTCACCACGGCGTGATGAGGTAAATAATGACCTGTTTTTCGGTCATCGTGTTCAACAACTTCAATGAATTTACTGTTAAGTTGTTGTTGGATAAGTTGATGATACATGTTCAGTTTGTCTGGCTGCTTCTGTAGTCGTGTTAATTGAGACTGCAATTGTGAGGCTGCCATAAAATAATTAACTGGAAGTTGTGGATGATCCAACTTCCATGGGAGTCTTACCCAGTATTGTTTATTTGAGTAGACAACTGTATCCAGGTATTGCTGGTAAGTCCACGTATCATCAGGACTTGGTTGCTCAGGGATAATGCCTAAAGTGTCTAAATCCCACAAACGATGTATTGGTGGGTCAGACTCAATATCCTCAGATATTTCCCTGAAACGTAGGGGTGACTGTTCCAAGCCTAGTCACGCCACGATTACATATTGGATTGTTGGTTTGTGGACGCTGGACCTTGTCTGAAAAGCACCGGTCCCGTAAGCAATTTGCCTCCTGCGGACGACAACAAATTCATACCATGTTGCCTAGTGCATCCAGTTATAAACTTGTAATAATGATCCGCGCCTATAAGTATTCCAACATCTGTGAGGCAGTCAGAATTTATTTTATAATCTGCTAGCCTCATGCGGTTTCGTTTAAGGTGTCTCGCAGTGCGAGCTAACCCTGTGACCTGCAGGTCTGTAGGAAGTTTATCCACTACTACCGCTTGTATTGGGACTAGTAGAAGATCCGAGTCTTACTAATACTTTAACTACCTTGTAGTCACGAGGTCCACTATTTGACAGAAACCAGAAATATTTAACCTCACACTTTTGGCAGGTTTTAAATTTAACTCATCTACCAACTGTTGTGTAATGAAGGTTTCTGTGAACCTTGGTCAAAAAGACCTCTAGTGTTAAATTCTAGATCTTCGGTTTATTAGTTTAAGTTGAGCTGTAGGCAGAGTAGTATTATTGCCTGACTCAGTAGCAAGTACATTTACTTCTTGATGCACTTTGCAATATTGCACTGCGGTAGAATTCGTAGAATTCTCTCCAGTGGTCATGGCTGGTGTAGAAGATTTTCTACATAAGGCGTAGTGGTGTACACCTTGGTTACAGCGGTTGCAGGAACGTAGCTGCACTGCACATTTCTTGGGATCATGAGAGCCCATGCACTTGGTGCACTTGTGCAATTCTTTGTAACCTTTTAACCCTAACATTATAAGTAGGATAAACAGAGCATTGATAAGTGGCGTGTCCCTGATTGCAGAACAGACACCTTCTCTGGTTAATAGACTTAGTCTCTTAGTAGACAAGTCATTGGTTATCTCTGAAGGAGACACCGAATATGTACCTACATTTCCACTTCTTTCCCAGTGGCTGGAGTAGGTTTGGATTTATATTTATTAGACTTACTCTGAGTCTGTTTAGGTTTGACTGAAATATCAGTACTAGTTGGTTTAGACTCAGGTTTAATTTTATTATGAGTCTTCAACCTGTTAACCGTGATCCTCAATCCCTCGAAAATTTGGTCAAGAGTGAGAAACTCGGTATTATAATGTGAACAGAGCTCTGTCAAGACATTTCGAGGTAATTTCCTCTGTAATAGTAACTTGATAGACCATTCTGAAGCAGGTATATTAACTTTAGTACCTAAGGCCTTTACTAGAGACTCTACTTCTAATCTGAAGCTTTGAAGTGACTCCGGTCTACTATTTGGTGCTCTACTATTTGGTGCATTCAGATCTAGCAATTGATAATAGAGGGTAGCTATACTTAACTCTTTGTTGCAATAGTTCAACTTCAGGAGTTTTATAGCTTCCTCATAATTACTCTCATCAAGAGTAAGGTTATGTATGACCTTTTTAGCCTCTCCTTGGAGAAGACTACGTAGGTATGAAAATTTAGAAACCTTGTCTAGAGACGGCTTCTTATGGATGTGAACTTCAAAGGAAGTCCAAAAATTGTCCCAATTTTCTGTATCTAATCCTGAAAATGTAGGTAAGTCTAGAGTAGGTAAACGAAACCTCTGGTAGTTGATTATTGAAGTGAGACCCAGTGTTACTGGTATTGGATCCAGATTGTTTTGCTAATTTAGATTGTAGACGACATCTTCATACTGGAAGATGTCGTCTACAATTTGACTTACTTCCTCAGGATCAGTTTCTACAGTATTTAGCAGATCAAGATAAGATTTACCTGCAGATTTGACTTGATCAAAATTTCAGATCAGCCACTCTAACTGATGGCTCTAAGTGATAAGAGTCAATGGGAGTATCTTTAGTTAAGCCCTCAGCCTTATTAATTAATCTGGTCAAATGACCTTTAAGGCTACTGTAGGTTCTCCTCAATTGCTCAGGAGTAGCCATGTTGGGCTTAGGTCCAAACTTCATGGGATCAGTATATGTATTACTAATGAAGCTTGGGTACTTGTTCGTTAGTGGACAAGTAACATTAAATGTAGCCTAATTTAAGGTGGCTACTTTATATTTTACCTCACTTGAGGTTGAATGTACCTACCTACCTAACAACAAATAGCTAGATATTTTGTGCACTGTCTGAACTTCACCATTAGTTCTCGTCCGGTTAGCTCATCTATATCACCATCAGAGTTAATGGAGATTATCCAGCAATACACAAAATAGATACACAAAATAATGCATACAAGAGAAATATTATGGAGACACTCCAATCAGAGTTATCTCAAAAATTAATCCCACCCTGTTTAGGGTCAGCACAAATAGTATAATACATACACTACTGACTAGCTTAGGACTAGTCGGGATAATTCCTAACTAAGAACTATAAAGTTATTTAGTCTGGGCTTGTACCAAATTCAGCACAATCTCAGCCTAAATTCTACCTAATAACATGGGTTAAAGATTATTGTGGTGCAGTAAGGTGAATATAGTTGTGCTGTATTTTTGTTTTTTTTGTTTATAAGAGTGCTCTTGCACACACAAGTGAAACAATTATGTACAGTTAAGTTTGGCTTGCTAGCCACAGCCGTTTGTGATGGTTGATGGTGTTAATTAACTTGTCAACCACATGCAACCTAGATTCCCCTGACAAGTGTACACCATCTCTGGTCAGGTTCTGTCTATAAGGTCTGGCTGTAAATTGGATATATGTGGCATCCAATCTCACTCGTTTTTTCAGCCTGAAATTTATGTACTTAGCAGCTCTCAGGTAGTATTCTGGGGTTACTCCCCAACGATTATCTTGACTTGGTTGGCGAGGTTCCACTAATGTGAATACTACTGAATTACTGATGAGCTTGAAAGAAGAAATTATGGCTTTGAGGTGTTTGATCACCTCAGCTGGATGACGAGTGGGATGGATGTCATTACCACCTAAGTATATAATGGTTAGATGGTGAGGCCACTCTAACGCAGGTGTTAGTGTGGGGTTATTATAAAAGTTATGAGCTGTTGCTCCTGGTGACCTAAAGATTCTCACCTCTGTGTGAGGTATAGGTCTAAGTATTGTGGGTAATTGGCTATGACCCACTAAAGCTACCTTATACATGAGGTGAAAGTAGCAATATGTTAGTGTGATCTAGACTAACTGATGTGTTACACTGTTAGTTGACACAATTAATTAAATAGTTAGTCTAGCTTCTATCACACAAGGATTAGTTATTAATGATTAATATTTTAATTATAAATTTAATGCCTATCCGGTTCGATAAGGACCATAATGTGGGACATTTGGGGCTTGAATCTAATTATTTAAATATTAATGTAGTAAATTAAATTACGAAGGACCACCCGCTTTTTAGTAAAGAGGGAAACTGAGAAATTCTGATCATTAGATAATTCCTAGATGAACCAGTAACTATGGATAAAATACTAGAGAATATGATCATAGAAATAATTAATGGGCTGTATAATTAAATGAATCAAACCCTCAAACACCTACATTGGGGGGTTATTACTGGAACTCAGTACGTCCAGGAACTAGTGTGGTTCGTTCACTAATCGAAGATATAATAATCTAATCCTATGAATTATTGTGAAATCAATGTCATTACCATTAATGGGAACATAGATTATGAATATAATAATGATAATCACAATAAAACACATGTCAATCCATAAAGAGTTCTGTATGTAAATAATTTCAGATAATTATTAAAGGAATACAAAGGAATCTTAGCTTAAAGACGATTCCTTTGTGTAAATCACGACGCTTCCTCTGATTCTCCTGGGCTCGGCTGGATGACGAGTGGGATGGATTAACATGGGAGAGGACAGCTGGGAGAATTCTTCTCACGTGCTGCAAAACAAATATTTACAGTAGCAACTAATTAAACTACTGAATTTCTATGTTCAAGAAATTAATGTTAATAGTAGATAAAGGATAATAACCTGTGGTTTGGTGTTGGTATACGTCGTCACGACAAATCACCCCGCTACAATTCTACACCCTATCCGATGCATCAAATAAGGATAAGATACTTAGCTAATATGGGCACTGTGTAAGTTTTAAGATTGCCGAAATTCGCGTCCCAGGCTCTGGCTTCACCTATCCTGGATAATGGCGCGCTTCACTGGCCGGTCACGTGTAGTCAAAGAACCAGATTAAAAAGGTTCCTTATATTACACTGACACCAGTCGAAGATATTGTCAGCAAGGCCTTTCACGCCTCACAGTGGCGACTTTCTTCTGGAGGATGGATAGCGTTTACCCTGATGACTGGGTAATGGCGTCTCCTCGTGAGCACGACGCGAACAGGTCCGCTCGAGAGCTTCTCAACACGTGTACTGGCTTGCTCTCCTTCCCCGCTCCGCGTCTCGTGTTCATTAGACAAATTATTATCATGAATATTAATATTTCTCGCAGTTGTGCTTGAAATGTTCGAGACAGGACGGGTTTATTATTTAGAAGAGTGAAATATTATTATTTGCCAGTTCAGTGATAGTAAACATATAATGGGGAGGAATTAATGCCTCTCCATGGCATTCACTTGTGACGTTAATTTTTATTACTAGATAACTGCTATGACTCTAACGCTCTATTCGGCTTTTAGTTGGAGGTCAATTTATCTGTAATTAATTATCACACAGAACGCCTTAGTTATAGAGAATCGAATTCAATTCTCAGATACATTGGATATAATGTGTTTATTGTAATGAAATCTGACGCAATACTGGCGTCGGGTGACGTGAGAATTCTAGCCTATTGCACAGATGAAATTATTAGTACATGTGAATTCTACGTGGTGTTAATTTTACTTACTACAATAATTAGTAGAATTAGTAATAATTAATGAGAATACAACAGTGTTGTATTCGGTGTTGGAAATTTCCAACAAAAGTAGCCGTCACAACTGCAAGAAAAATGACAGGTTGGATAACAAGAACTTTTCACACTAGAGATGCTATACCGATGATGATACTTTTCAAAACGCTTGTGCTCTCTAAAGTGGAGTACTGCTGCACAATGACAGCACCTTTCAAAGCTGGAGAAATTACTGACCTGGAGAGCGTGCAGAGATCCTTTACTGCTAGAATCCACTCAGTAAAACATCTAAACTATTGGGACCGACTAAAGAGCCTAAAACTGTACTCCCTTGAGCGCAGGCTGGAGAGGTACATAATAATTTACATGTGGAAAATATTAGAGGGGCTGGTCCCAAACCTGCACAAAGAAATAACATCACATGAGACCAGAAGACATGGCAGGATGTGCAGAATACCCCCGTTGAAAAACAGAGGTGCAACTGGTACTCTGAGAGAGAACTCTATCAACATCAGAGGTCCGAGACTGTTCAACACGCTTCCACTACACATAAGGGGCATAACTGGCCGACCCCTCACAGTGTTCAAGAGAGAACTGGATAAGCACCTCCAAAGGATACCTGATCAACCAGGCTGTGACTCGTACGTCAGGCTGCGAGCAGCCGCGTCCAACAGCCTGGTTAATCAGTACGGCAACCAGGAGGCCTGGTCGACGACCGGGCCGCGGGGACGCTAAGCCCCGGAAGCACCTCAAGGTAACCTCAAGGTAAGAATAAACAATATACAAATCAGTAGTAAAGTTGATGGTAAATTCCTTGGTGTCCTCATCGATAACAAGCTGAATTTCCGGGGACACATTCTAAATATAGCAAAAAAAGTTTCTAAAACTGTTGGCATTCTTTCTAAGATCAGATATTATGTACTTCGCCCTGCCCTAGTGACGCTCTATTACTCTCTCATCTATCCTTATCTCAACTATGGTATCCATGTTTGGGGTTCTACTACCCAAAATCATTTACGTCCTCTAATTACCCAACACAAAGCTTCTATTAGAATAATATCTAACTCTAGCCCCAGACAGCACTCGGTACCCTTACTCAAATCTCTGAATATGTTAGATATTAAGTCACTGCACATCCTCTCATGTGTACTCTATATATTTAAAACTCCGAATTGTGATGTCAATCCTGACTTTAAAAGCTTCTTAGAAGATTGTAACAGAACCCATGGGCACCACACCAGAAACAAATACCTATTTGATATTCCAAGAGTACGAATTAATCAAACTAGAAATGCTCTATAAATCAATGGACCTAGAATATGGAATGACCTTCCCAATCATGTCAAAGGCTATACCTCTCTCAACCAGTTTAAGATGAAAACTAAGTACTACCTAATTAACTCCATGTAACCTACCTTACCCCTAAATGTCAACCCATGTCTTACTATTTTTAAACAATGCTGTTTATTGACCATCTTGTATATTGGCTATTTTCTACCATGTTCCCCCCTTTTTTATCTTTTATTTTTTTTCTTTCAATGCAATTTATACTTTAAGATCAATTACTATTAAGTTTATTAAGTTTAAGTCTTCCCCCCCCCCCATCTCACCTTGCCCAAAACGCTATGCATACTAGTGGCTTTAAGTATTGTATGTACTAACTCTTGACTATTGGAGCCATCTATAGATTTCACAATACTAACATAGCTTCTTTCTCAGACAACCTAAAGAATCTTATTATAAACAACAATCTCAACAAAAACCACATCATTCTGGGAGGAGACTTCAATATTGACCTGGGTCAACAAAACAACCCTCAAGTTGACTATTTCTTTAACAGCATGAACTCCTGTATGATAATCCCCACAATCACCAAGCCCACCCGAGTCACTCAAACATCAGCCACTACCTTGGATCACATATGGACTAACACAACAGCTCCCCTTGTATCTGGTATAATCTACGACAGAACTACTGACCACTATCCTACCTTTCTCATAGCGAACATGGACATAACACCAACAAAAAGCAAGAAACTTTCATTCAGGTTACACAGTGAATCAGCTCTAGGTAATGTTTCTAATGCACTTCACAATATTAACTGGGATTCTTAATTCAATAATACTCAGGATAAAAATTCATTAGCTAACCTCTTCCTCTCCAAAACTCTAAGCCTCTACAACCTTCATTGTCCCCTTCTTACCAAGCAAGTAACTGACAAAAGATTAAACAATCCATGGCTCACAAGTGGCATTCTCAATTCAATCAACAAGAAACATGAATATGAAAAGAAACTTAGGATTGGCCTAATTTCAAATGAAGTAGCTAAAAGGTACTCATCAATGCTTACCAGTATCATAAGACAGGCAAAACTTTCATATTATGTGAAAAGATTCAGTGAAGCAAAAGGCAACATGAAAAGCACATGGAAAACAATCTTTAGTATCCTAGGAACTAAACAACATTCACATAACCAAATAAAACTCTATAAGGATGGGTATACACCGTCAACTGATTTAGAAATGGCAAATAAATTTAATTGCTTCTTTTCATCGGTTGGTGCTAATCTTGCCAGTAAAATCCCACAGACTCAGACACATGAAGCGTCAGAAAGTCAGTGTTAGGAAGCAAAAGTGCAAAAGAAGGAGGAATTAAAGGAAGCAAAAGTGAGAAGCAGGAGGGAGTGGAGGAAGTACAGAAGACAAAGGACAGAGGACAACAGGATTAGATATAACAGAGCTAGGAACGATTACATTAACATAAGACGAGTGTCGGAAAGAAATTATGAGAATGATATTGCAATCAAAGCGAAAAAGCAACCTAAATTACTACATAGCCATATAAGAAGGAAGATGTCGGTAAATGACTAAGTGACAAGACTGAGGAAAACAGAAGGGGCATATACAGAAAGCGACAAGGAAATCTGCGAGGTACTGAATGCAAGTTTCCATGGAGTGTTCACAACCGAGCCTGAGTGGCTCCCATTGTTAGAAGAGATTACCCTAGATGAAAGACTATCAGATATAGAGGTGACAGCAGAGGAGGTAATGAAACCTCCCTCTCCTCTCCTCTCCTCTCCTCTCCTCTCCTCTTTCTCATCTACATTAATGACCTTCCAAATGCCTCCCAACACCTCAAACCAATTCTATTTGCTGACGACACAACCTTCATTTACTCCAGTCCTGACCCCCTTGCTCTAAATGCCACAGTAAATACTGAGCTAGAGAAAGTCCATCTTTGGCTAACCGCCAACAAACTCACCCTTAACATTGACAAAACGTTTTATATTCTGTTTGGCAATAAATCCTCTAATCAGATAAATCTCAAAATAAACAATACCCAAATTTGTAACAAATTAGATGGCAAATTCCTTGGCGTTCTCATCGACCACAAGCTGAATTTCCAGGGTCACATTCTAAATATATCAAAAAAAGTTTCAAAAACTGTTGGCATTCTTTCTAAGATCAGATATTATGTACCCCGCCCTGCCCTGGTTACTCTCTATTACTCCCTCATCTATCCATACCTCAACTATGGTATTTGTGCTTGGGGTTCTACTACCCAAAATCATTTACGTCCTCTAATTATTCAACACAAAGCTGCTATTAGGACAATATCCAACTCTGGCCCCAGACATCACTCGGTACCCCTACTCAAATCTCTGAATATGTTAGATATTAAGTCACTGCACATTCTCTCTTGTGTATTATACATATATAAAACGCTGAACTGTAATGCCAATCCTGACCTCAAAAGCTTCATTGAAGGTTGTAACAGAACCCATGAGCACCACACCAGAAATAAATACAGTTTTGATATTCCTAGAGTATGACTTAATCAAACTAGAAATGCTCTACAAATCAAGGGACCCAGAATGTGGAATGACCTTCCCAACCATGTTAAAGACTGTACCTCTCTCAACCAGTTTAAGTTAAAAACTAAACACTACCTAATAAATTCCCTGTAACCTACCTCACTCCTCTATTGTCAACCCATGTCTGTAATTTTTTTTTGTTTAATCAACACTGTTTGTCAACCTATTGTATTTGTGCTGCTTTTTCAGTCATGTTCCCCCTTTTTTTATCTTTATTTGTATTTGTTCTCAACACTTTTTATTCTTTATGCTCAATTAGTATTAAGTTCTAGATATTAATGTTTTTCTTGCCCGAAACGCATTGCGTAATAGTGGCTTTAGGCATTGTATGTACTAGCTCTATCTATATATCAATCCATTAATGTAACATCACTTGTATGTATGTATATACCTTACCTGAATAAACATATTTATTTATTTATTTATTTATTTATTTATTTAAACAGTTGACAACACTGGATGCAACTAAAGCGGTTGGACCAGACAAAGTATCACCGTGGATACTAAAAGAGGCAGCGCAGGCTCTCAGTGTGCCTCTGGCAATGATCTTTAATGAGTCACTTATGTCGGGAGAATTGCCCAATTGCTGGAAGGAGGCAAATGTCGTACCGATTTTCATGAAAGGTGATAGGGAGGAGGCACTTAACTATAGACCCGTATCACTGACAAGCATCCCCTGCAAAATACTTGAAAGAATAATTAGGCTAATACTTGTTGAGCACCTGGAGAGCATTAGGTTTGTAAACAAGCACCAACATGGGTTCTGGACAGGGAAATCATGCCTAACAAACCTTTTAGAATTCTATGACAAAGTAACAAGGATAAGGCAGAATAGAGAAGGCTGGGCAGACTGCATATTTCTTGACTGCCAAAAGGCCTTTGATACAGTACCGCACATGAGACTGCTTTACAAACTTGAGAGGCTGGCAGGAGTAAGCGGAAAGGCCCTAGTATGGGTGAGGAACTAACAGGAAGGAGCCAGAGGGTAATGGTAAGGGGCGAGAAGTCGGACTGGCGAACAGTAACGAGTGGAGTTCCTCATGGATCGGTGCTGGACCCAATCCTCTTTCTAATTTACGTAAATGATATGTTTACAGGAGTGGAATCATGCATGTCAATGTTTGCGGATGACGCAAAATTAATGAGAAGAGTTGTGACAGATGAGGATTGTAGGATCCTCCAGAGGACTTAAACAGGTTGCAGAGATGGTCAGGGAAATGGCTACTGGAGTTCAACACCAGTAAATGTAAAGTTATGGAAATGGGATCAGGTGATAGACGACCAAAGGGACAGTACACAATGAAGGGTAACAGCCTACCTGTAACAATTCGAGATAGAGACCTAGGAGTGGATGTGACACCTAACCTAACTCCTGAGGCACATATAAATAGAATAACGACAGCAAATTAGAAAAATTCAAAAATTTTTTTTTAATTTTTTCAAATTAAAAAAAAAAAATAGAACTTCATTCAGAAACCTAAGTGAGGAGGCTTTTAGGGCGCTTTACACTGCCTACGTGAGACCAGTCTTAGAGTATGACGCACCATCATGGAGCCCCCATCTGAAGAAACACATAGGAAACTGGAGAAGGTTCAGAGGTTTGTGACGAGACTTGTCCCAGAGTTACGAGGGATGGGATATGAAGAACGTCTGAGGGAACTGAACCTTACGACACTAGAGAAAAGAAGGGAGAGAGGAGATATGATAGGAACATATAAAATACTCAGGGGAATTGACAAAGTGGAAATAGATGAAATGTTCACACGTAATAATAACAGAACGAGGGGACATGGGTGGAAACTGGAAACTCAGATGAGTCACAGAGATGTTAGGAAGTTTTCTTTTAGCGTGAGAGTAGTGGAAAAATGGAATGCACTTAGGGAGCAGGTTGTGGAAGCAAACTCTATTCACACTTTTAAAATTAGGTATGATAGGGAAATGGGACAGGAGTCATTGCTGTAAACAACCGATGGCTGGAAAGGCGGGATCCAAGAGCCAATGCTCGATCCTGCAAGCACAAAATAGGTGAGTACAAATAGGTGCATACATATTAACACATATCTCTCAGGCAGCTATCCAAACTCTCTTCTCCTTTCACCAGTCAACCCGGCAGATGTTGTGTCCATCATTCACTCTCTAAAAACCAAGGCAGGGAACACCAGTGAAATTCCGTCCATTGTATACAAGAGCGCCTCCCATGCCCTTGCCCCACCCATAGCCCGACTGTTCAACAAATCAATAGAGTGTCACACCTTCCCTCATATCCTTAAAAAAGCAAGAGTAACGCCAGTCCATAAAGGAGGGAATCCGGCGGACATAAACAATTATAGACCAATATCAAATCTATCTATTCTATCCAACATATTTGAAAAAAATTATCTACAAACAGCTCTATTCCTACCTCGTAAAATTCGACATACTCAGCCCCTGCCAGTTTGGCTTCCGGTCACAAAAAAGCACCAATGATGCAATCATTAGTCTCCTTGACGTAATCTACTCAGCCCTTGACAAAAATGAGTTTCCGATTGAACTCTTTATTGACTTAAGAAAAGCCTTTGATACTGTTAATCACAACTACCTCTTACTTATATTCCAGCATTATGGAATCCGAGGCCTTGCCCTTGACTACATCCGATCCTATCTTAGTGACAGACACCAATGTGTAACCATTAATGATACAACCTCTTTCACTCTACCAATAACCGTTGGAGTGCCACAAGGCAGCATCTTAGGACCTCTTCTATTTCTTATATATATCAATGATCTGCCTAATGTCTCTAATATTCTTAAACCTATATTGTTTGCTGATGATACTACCCTTATCTATTCAGACCCCAACCCACATACACTAAATAATGTTGTGAATAATGAATTAAAAAAAGTCCACTTATGGATGTCAACTAACAAACTAACATTAAACATAGAAAAGACCTACTACATCTTATTTGGAAGTAAGTAATTATCAAAAGAAGGCACCAAACCGGGAAGGCTATGTAGCACCATCAAATGCGCAAAATAATCAGAGGGCGCTAAATATCACCAAGGATGCCAATACGAGAACAAAAACGCATAAGGCGAACAATATCAAAAGTATCCGAGTCACCAAGAATTCTATTGAGGGACAGGTGACCGCGAGGGACGGTCGGAAAGCAAGACACACGCTCGTCCTGGAAGTCAGGACATTCAAGAAGGACATGCACGACCGTAAGAGGGACAATGCAACTAGGACAATAAGGAGCAGGGCGGCACTCCATCAAGTGACCATGGGTTAAGCGAGTATGGCCAATACGCAACCTCACCAGAGTTGTTTCCCATCGCCGGTTATGGTGGAAGGAGGACGGCCACGATTAAACACAACACTTAAGAGTACGTAGTTTGTTACCAGTAACAGACAACCAAGAAGCCTGCCAACGGGTAAGGACGGAGGAATGGATAACCGGGTAAAAGTCGGAATACGGAATACCTTTACGAGAGATGGGACAAGAGCGGACAGCTTCCTTAGCGGCAGCATCCGCACGCTCATTTAAAGACACACCAATATGGCTGGGAACCCAACAAAACTCAACCGACTTAAATTTACTGTGAACAAGAAACAGCCAATGCTGGATCTCGACAACTACTGGATGAACCGGATTAAAGGACTCGAGAGCCATGAGGGCACTACGAGAGTCAACAACAACAACAAAGGAAGACTGACAACGAGAAAGCAGGAGACGAAGAGCATAGAGAATAATATAAAGCTCCGCTGTAAAGATGCTAGTCTCCGGAGGTAAGCGACACATATAAGTACGATCAGGAAAAACAACAGAGTAGCCAACACCGTCCACAGACTTAGACCCATCGGTGAAGACAGAAACTGAGTGGGAGTGAGAAGAAAAGTGCTCAAGGAAAAGGCGTTTTAGAACCGTAGGAGGGGTAAAAGCTTTAGTGATATGGGTCAAGGATGTACAAAACCGCGGAAGAGGGACTCTCCACGGGGGCAAAGAAGGAACAACACAAGGAGAAACATTAGAAATACGAACGGAAAGAGAGTCCTGTAGGCGAGATAACCGGACAGAAAGAGGGAAGTGGTGAAGAGTAACAGGAACCGCACGAGGGGTAAAAGTTAAAGCACAACAGAGGCGAGAGGAAGGATGTTACAAGGACCGCGCAAGATAGCGAAGACAGTAGCGATCACGGCGGTCTTGGAGAGACAGGAAGCCAGTGTCAACATACAAGCTAAGGACGGGAGTCGAACGAAAGGCACCAGAACTGAGGCACAACCCAGTATGGTGCAAAGCATCAAGACGGCGAAGAGTAGAAGGAGAAGCAGACGAGTAAGCAGGACAACCATAATCGAGCCTAGACAGGACGAGAGAGGAATGTAAAGCAAGGAGAGTGCGCCTATCTGCCCCCAAGATGTATGGGACAAGACCCGAAGAAGGGTAAGGGCCTTAGAGCACTCAACACGGAGGTAAGAGATATGGGGAGACCAAGACAAACGAGTGTCAAGGAATAACCCCAAAAGCTTCGCGGAATCTTTGTACTCAAGGGGATGACCATAAAGTGACAAAGAGGGACGAAGAACGACCCGTTTCCGCGTAAAAGTCATGGCACAAGTCTTAGAAGTAGAGAACTTGAAGCCATGATCGGTGGCCCAAGACGACACGGCATCAATTGCAAGTTGAAGCCGGCGCTGAAGGAGAGGCGAATCATCACCCTGACAGCAAAGGGTAAGATCATCGACATAGAGAGCGGAGAAGACACCTGAAGGAAGAGAGGAAAGAAGACCATTGAGGGCAACCAGAAAAAGAGTAGTGCTCAGAACACCTACCCTGGGGCACACCTTCGTATTGCTGAAAAGAGGCAGAGAGAGCAGTACCAAGGCGCACCCGAAAGGAACGACGAGAGAGGAAGCTACGGAGAAAGAGAGGGAGACGACCACGAAGGCCAAAAGAATGAAGTTGAGATAGAATATGATACCGCCAAGTGGTGTCGTAAGCCGTTTCCAGGTCAAAAAGGACGGCAACAACGGAGATCTTCGCAGCAAAAGCAGTACGAATATAGACCTCCAAGTTCACCAGGACATCTGTCGTGCTGCGGCACTTGCGGAGACCAAATTGAGAAGGGGAGAGGTGATGGTGTTCCAGGAACCACATCAGACGAACGTTAACCATACGTTCAAAGAGTTTGCAGACACAACTTGTGAGGGCAATAGGGCGAAAGTCCTTAGGGGAAGTACCGAGAGACCCCGGTTTGCGAACAGGGAGGACAATGGCATCGAGCCAGTCCTCAGGGACTGACGACGACTCCCAGATCCAATTATACAGACTCAGTAAATATTGAGACGTGCACGGAGGGAGATGGCGAAGCATCTCATAATGAATACCATCGGAGCCCGCCGCCGTAGAACCGCAGAGGGCCAGGGCAGAACGAAGTTCAGAGAGAGAGAAGGGATCATTATAGGGAAGCTGAAGAGTGCAGAAATCTAAAGGACGACATTCAAGGACAGGTTTACGAAGAAGGAAAGATTGGGGAAGATGAAGACCAGAGCTAAAAGAAGAAAAATGGGAACCCAGTACGGAAGCGACCTGCAACGGGTCCGCCACAAGAGTATCATGGAGGTGAAGGACCGGTGAAACATCGGGAACGAACTTACCCGCTATCTTGCGGATACGCTTCCAGATCTGGGCCAGAGGAGTTTCGGACGTAATTGTCGAGACATAAGATGCCCAACATTCACGTTTAGCCGTAGGGATGGCCCTACGGGCCACCGCACTCGCTTTCCGAAAGAAAAGAAAAGAATCGGTCGTCTGCCTACGGCGGTGCCTCTTCCAGGCTGCACGCTTACAGCGGACAGCCCGAGCACAGTCCGCATTCCACCAGGGAACGCACTTTCGTGGACCCCGAGAGGAAGAGCGAGGAATAGAGCGGAGGGCAGCGTTGAAGACAGTGTCATGAAAAAGGAGGAGAGCGCGAGAGAGAGGCAGAAGGGAGAGGTCAGAGAGAGCAGCACTGAGGGTAAATAGGGTCCAGTCCGCGTTAGCAAACTGCCACCTAGGGAAAGAGAGGGAAGAGCGAAAAGAGAAAAAGGAAACAAGGATGGGGAAATGATCACTTCCATGGAGGTCATCAAGAACCTGCCACGTGAAATCTAAGTAAAGAGAAGAAGAGCAGAGAGAAAGATCAAGACAAGAAAGGGTGCGAGTCCGAGAGTACAAATGAGTGGGCTCACCAGAATTCAGAAGAGACAGGGAAGAAGAGAGGAGAAACGGCTCAAGAAGGCGACCCCGGGTATTCGTCAGAACGTCACCCCAAAGAGAATGACGACAATTGAAGTCATCCAGTAGGAGCACAGGCTCCGGCAAGGAGTCTAGGAGGTGTTTCAAATCAGGAAGAGAAAGCGGGACACTCAGGGGGAGATAAATGGAACAAACTGTGTACCATTTCCCCACAAAGATACGAGCAGCAGAACAATGGAGAGGCGAAGGAAAAAGTAAAGGAACAAAGGGATCATCAGCACGAATCAAGAGAGCAGAAGAATTAGAAGCCCCAGCAACGGCTGGGGGGGGGGGGAGAGAAAGGAATAGCCACGAAAACGACCAGAACGAGCACCAAGCATCGGCTCCTGGAGACAGACACAAAGGGGCGAAAACCGCGAAATCAGAAGTTGGAGTTCGAGGAAATTGGCGTAATAACCTCGAACGTTCCATTGAAGAATGGACAACGACGAGAAGAGAAAGGACAAAAACAGAGAACAAGGAAGAAACAAAGGCGAAAGAGCAACATTGCACGTTAAAG
Organism: Procambarus clarkii; assembly: GCF_040958095.1. NCBI lineage: Eukaryota > Metazoa > Arthropoda > Malacostraca > Decapoda > Cambaridae > Procambarus > Procambarus clarkii. Next base: position 15,923,440 of record NC_091167.1, read on the forward strand.
AATATCAGGGTCGGGACCAGGGTCAGGAAAGTCAGGGTTAGGGAGCATGGGTAAACTGAGCAAAGACGGAGGGAAGGAAACGGGAGAACAGATCAGAGGTGGGCGGGCAGGGTCCGGAGGAGGAGGAAGAGGAGGAGACAACGGAGAGGAGCAGTCAAGGACAGCAGCAGGAGAGGGGGAGTAGCAAGAGGGGAGCGCACCTCAGCAAGAGCAGCAACGGAAAGGGAAGCAGGGGCCAAAGAAACCTCCATAGCAGGAACAGGGGGCGCAATCACTGAAATGGGAGGGGAAGGAGCAACAGAGCCAGAAATAGGAGCTGAGGAAGAAAGCGAAGCCTTCTTACCCGCCGGGGAGGTGGAAGGAGAGGAGCCAGGCTTACGCTTCTGACTTAAAGAGACCGGTGTCCCAGCAACTACGTACCGGGCAACGGATTCCAGTGTCTCAACAGGAGAAGCTGAACGAGAGCACACACGACGGCCGTTAGGAGAGCGATGGACATCCGCCTGCACCGACTGGCGGCGGGGAGAGCCGATAGATGGAGGAAGAGGATGGGAAGGAGGATCGGAGGGAGACGAGGAAGTAGACACAGGAGACATGACAGACCGGGAAGAAAGAAGGGGAACCCCAGACAGAGGACCAGGAGGGGGACCCCTCGGGACAGAACACAAAGGAACAGAGGAGGGGGCAGTGGGCGTATCAGGGTCCAAGGCCCGGAAACGGTTGTGAGTCTGAGGAAGGAGGGAAGGACGAGGAGAGGAAGAGCGCAACTCGCGAGCATAAGAGACGTTAGTATAAGGCGGGAGCCGGCGAACCTGGCGCCTTGCCTCAGGAAAAGATAAATGCTCCCGGTGCTTCAGGTTGAGGACGGCTGCCTCAAGCTTGTAATGGACACAGGCACGGGAGAAGGTAGGATGGGCCTCACCGCAGTTGAGGCAGCGAGCTCGGGGAGAAGTGCACTCCGACTTAGAGTGACCTTCACCCCCACACAAAGGACAGAGAGAGACAGTCCCAGAGCAGCGGAGGGCACCATGCCCAAACCACCAGCACTTGTTACAAAGTCGAGGAGAAGGAATATACTCCTGGACAGAGCACCTGGCACCAGCAAGAATGACAGAGGATGGAAGGGTCCTACCATCAAAGGTGATCTTTACAACGCGAAGGGGTTGACGGCGACGACCACGAGGGGGACGAGTAAACAAGTCAACCTGGAGGACAGAATGGCCTTGGGCATCAAAGATATGCCGAATATCATCGTGGCAATCCTGCAGATTCCGAACACCGATTGCAACATGGGGTGGGAGGAGAATAGTGCCAACACTGGCATTCATCCGAACGTTCTTGGAAACCTGAACAGGGATCTCGCCAAGGCAAGATAAGGCAGCCAAGCGGGAAGCTGCATCCTGAGAAGGAGCAGCAACGACACGTGTACCGAGACGAGTGGGGTTGAAAGTAACAGACGCATCCACGGAATCTAGAAGATGCCGATGGAGGGAGAAATCGTCAGGAGGTGCAGAATCAAGAGGGAGGAGATCAAAGTATTTGGCCCATGAAGCAGGACCAAACAAGGCCTGATACGCATCAGCACGGGAAGGAATCGAGCGAGTGCGGCTGGGGCGCGAACGGCGTTGAGAACCCCCAGAGAGAGAGGGGTCAAAAGGCCCAGTAGTCACAACGAGAGACTTAGCCGCACCAGGGGACAAAGTGGTCACCACTGGGGGCTGGAGGCTCGACCCAACCACAGAGGAGGGAGGGGAACTGGGGGAAGAAGTCAGGACGGTCAAAGGAGGAGCAAGGTCGGGGCCCAACACAGCGGGAGCTACAGAGCCCGGTCTTCCAATACAGGCCGACTCGGGGGCTTGGTCGCCCACCCCACGAGCCTGAGAGGGTACAACGGAAACATTCATCGACATAGAGACGAAGAGAAAGAAATTCATCCACGAATGTGCCCCCATACCCACCAGGGAGCCATAATTAGAGGCAGAACACCCAACAGGAAGCTATCGCCGATCATGCCGGGGCCCCCTAGGGGTGCGTCGTGAGTATACGCCCCACAAACGCCACCTTAAGAACCGTCAGTCCGTCGAGATCGGGTTTAGCGACGAAAGGGGGATTGACAATAAAAGGTTCCCCTCGCTCGAGACGTCGGGTACAACAGTTCTACGGGTGCAAGAGTATGCCTCCCCAAGCACCCGGGCGTCAAAATAGAAGAAGTCCAAAGAAATAATCCAAAACAAGCAAAAGGTCGGCAGGAAACGACAAGCAGATAGGAGAAGAGGGGGGAGAAAAACGAAACATAATGAAAAGGAAAAGCGATCCGGCATAATTAGAGAAGACAGCAGCAGGAGTGCAAGGCCATAAAAGGACAGAGGACTGTCCCACGGAGCATCACACTCCGGCAGCCGACCACAGAGCCCCCTCACGACGCCAACGGGCCGGATGGGGAGGGGAATCTTATTTGGAAGCAAATCATCAAAATGGAATTCAGCTACAGATAGACAACATTAGCATCAGTAATAAAAATGATGGCAAGTTTCTTGGCCTATTCCTAGATAAGAGACTCAAGTTCAGCACCCACATTCAACACATAACTAATTAAGTCTCTAAAACAGTTGGTATACTCTCTAAAATAATATATTATGTTCCTAACTCTGCTCTCCTCTCACTATATTATGTACTAATCTACTCCTATCTTAATTATGGTATCTGTGCATGGGGGTCTACCACTGCAAACCACCTTAAGCCCATCATCACCCAGCAAAAATCTGCTATCAGAATAATAACTAACTCTGCTTTCAGACAATACTCAGCTCCCTTGTTTAAATCCCTAAATTTGCTAAATGTTAACTCCCTCCACACATTCTCTTGTGTCAACTACATTTACAAAACCCTGTTCTTTAATGCAAACCATGCTCTGAAACTCTCTCTGGACAGATGTAATATGATCCATTATCACCACACCAGAAATAAATGTCTCTTTGATATCCCTAGGGTCAAACTTAATCTGTGTAAACACTCGATGCAAATTAAGGGACCTAGTCTATGGAACTCACTCCCTAGTGAATTGAAAAGCTGTCAAACTTTTGCCTCATTTAAAAACAATACTAAAAAGTACCTAATTTCATCTTCGTAGTTTCCTACACTGAGCTTTAAATTTGCTCTGTATCTATGTAACGGGGGGTGGGGGAAATAGCTCTATCTTGTCCATTATTCCACCCCCCAGTTAACTAACGAGGCCGGGGGAAACAGCTCTCTCTAGTCCGTTATCCCGTCCCCAGTTAGCTAACTATTCTAGAGCACCCTCCAGAGTTCCTAAGGCAACCTCTCTCGTTCAACACCTTGTAACCTAGGTATTCGACTACCTAGGTGCTAAGACTACAAGGCGCCGTCACTTGATCAGTTACCCGAAACTCTAGAGAGAACTCTAGAATACAGAATCATTGCCACAAACGTATAAGAGAAAACGAAAGGAAAGAAATGAATAGTGAAGTAATTAGTGAGGGTTTGGGGTGAGAGAGGAGAGAGGTCGGAGGAGCGAGGAGGGTCATTAGTTGAAACTGAGAGTTTAGAGAGGGGTGGAGGGAGAGGTGTAGATAGGTAGAAGTAGAAGAGTAGATAGTAGAAGTAGAAGAGTAGATAGTAGAAGACGAAATGCTGCCACCATCCATTCTAGACCATTACATACAAGACAAGGAATGGAACTTGTCTGTATCACAATATTCTCAAAATATGTTATTACCGTGCATCAACTCCAAACATAAGGGACACAGTTAAAGGCCATTTAAATAATAAATTCAATTATATTTCATATACTAAGTATCATAATTTAAGCAATGTTCAAGATCTATATATGTAAAGTGAGTCATCCTCCAAGAATCTGAGAACACTACAACCGACTGCCCCTGATCATCACACAACACTTGTAAAACACGACCAAGTCACCTTACTGCTCAAATCACCAAGTGTCTCTGCCTATAGCTGGATAGAGGGGGGGGGGGTCTGTAGCTTGACAGAGACTGTCTCGCCCTGCCGGCCGACAGCCTCCCTGCTAGGGACGTCTTCTCTGCTCTGCTGGCTCGTCTGCTGTTCTTGTTAATGCTTCTGCTCTCGAATCGATAGCTCTCCGAGTATTTATTGGGGAACCTAGTAGCTAACTCCGCCCACAAGTAGATAGCCTGAGGCACTCTACCAAGCCACTCCTTAACCGTCGGCATGTTTGAAGGCTACCAGGCTCCAATTATGAGATTAGTAGAAGTAAGGTGAAATTCGCATGATCTGACCTCAGGTCACTTGGGGTCATTAACGGTTAGAGGTGTGAGATCTCAGGCCGACCAAGCTGGCGCCTTCTCTAATCCTTGTATGTGACTCATATTCTATATATATTTTAAATAAACTAAACCAAACACTTTTACAGTGTTACATCTAGTGTTACCCAATCTCCCAATCTTTATGTACTTAACCCAAACAACTTTATCATTGTGTTCATTGCTGTCTTCTTTTATGTGTTAGCCATATGCTGTATTGTGCCTACTAATTTTTGTTAAACTACCATTCAAGCTGTCATTGCAATCAATCTGAGCTACCTATGTGCTTTAATATACCTACAATTTTTCTCTTATCTTTTTTTTTTTTCTTGCTATGTAACTGTTAACATTTTTATAAATTTTGCAAGTATTTACCTACTAAAAATTTTCTTAGATTAAGGACCTGCCCGAAACACTGTGCGTACTAGTGGCTTTACAAGATTGTAATTACTATCCTCTGTATCCTCACAATCCCAATGTACCTTCTGCATATATATATAAATAAATAAATAAATAAATAAATAAATAAATAAATAAATAAATAAATCTATCTACAAATCCAACATTATGTTTGTAAATCAACTATGTATGTACTTTCCTGAATAAAATTTACTTTACTTACTCTATGAGCATGTTACTGTTATGTCTTGGGTTATTTGTGGACCTGCGTAAAGCTTTTGATACTGTCAACCACCAAAACCTTCTTCTTAAATTACATCATTATGGAGTCAGAGGACACTCCCTACAATACCTCAAATCCTACCTTACTGACAGGCTCCAATATGTTTCTGTGAATAATACAATTTCTCCCACCCTAAGCATCAACATTGATGTTCCTCAGGGCAGCATACTTGGCCCTCTCCTCTTTCTCATCTACATTAATGACCTTCCAAATGCCTCCCAACACCTCAAACCAATTCTATTTGCTGGCGACACAACCATCATTTACTCCAGTCCTGACCCCCTTGCTCTAAGTGCCACAGTAAATACTGAGCTAAATAAAGTCCATCTTTGGCTAACTGACAACAAACTCACCCTTAACATTGACAAAACTTTCTATATTCTGTTTGGCAATAAATCCTCTAATCAAATAAATCTCAAAATAAACAATACCCAAATTTGTAACAAATTAGATGGCAAATTCCTTGGCATTCTCATTGACCACAAACTGAATTTCCAGGGACACATTCTAAATATATCAAAAAAAGTTTCAAAAACTGTGGGCATTCTTTCTAAGATCAGATATTATGTACCACGCCCTGCCCTCGTGACTCTCTATTACTCCCTTATCTATCCATATCTCAACTATGGTATTTGTGCTTGGGGCTCTACTACCCAAAATCACTTACGTCCTCTAATTGCTCAACACAAAGCTGCCGTTAGGACAATATCCAACTCTGGCCCCAGGCATCACTCGGTACCCCTACTCAAATCTCTGAATATGTTAGACTTTAAGTCACTGCACATTCTCTCATGTGTATTATACATATATAAAACGCTAAACTATAATGCCAATCCTGATCTCAAAAGCTTCATAGAAGGATGTAACAGAACCCATGAGCACCACACCAGAAATAAATACAGTTTTGATATTCCTAGAGTACGACTTAATCAAACTAGAAATGCTCTACAAATCAAGGGGCCCAGAATGTGGAATGACCTTCCCAACCATGTTAAAGACTGTACCTCTCTCAACCAGTTTAAGTTAAAAACGAAGCTATACCTAATAAATTCCCTGTAACCTACCTTACCCCTCTATTGTCAACCAATGTCTGTTTTTTTAAAGAGCGCTGTTTGTCGACATAATTGTATTTGTGCTGCTTTTTCATCTCTGTTTTCATTTCTTGTTCTCATTCTACTCATTATGCTCAATTAGTATTAAGCTTGTCATTTAAGTTTATCATGCCCGAAACGCTTTGCGTAATAGTGGCTTTAGGCATTGTATGTACTAGCTCTACCTATAAGTCAACCATTCTTTGTAAAAATTTATTGTATGTATGTACCTTACCTAAATAAACATTTTATTTTATTTTTTTATTTTTTTTTCTTAAAGAATTGAGAGCATTTAAGGATGATAGTCACTTACAACTAATGTATGATGCTCTTGTATGTATGATGAGAATGCCCATCAAACTTGCAAATCCCTTTGCGAAGTTTGACCTCATACAATCAGCTGCTAAGTATAAAACCAACCTCTATATAAATGAGTGTCTTACAAAGCAGCGTGGATCCCTCCTCTACAGGCTGCGTCAAATTCGCAAACAAAACCTGGTCTTATCAAGCAGTGCTACACTAGGAATGGTACGATTTTTGCGAAGAAGGAAAGTACAGGAAAAAGATATGAAATAAAATGTGACCAACAACTCCTTGCCTTCCTTAGTGATTGTGGTATATCTGAAAACCTGAACCCGACCAATGCCAGTACTTAAAATAACTCTTTCAGTGCCTGAGCCTAACCTAACTTAATCTAACTTTGTCCAAGGTGCTGTCTCTGCCTTACCATTTACCTAATGTTCTCTCATTCATATAATTTCCTAAATAATCCATCAAGTCTCCATGCACTTATGCAAGCATCTACCTCAGTTTCATTGTAAAATTTTACTCTTAAATCTAATCTTACCCTATTCCATTTAAATTGTAAATTTAATTGTATTGATCTATGTCATTTATTGAAATCAATTATTGATCTCATTTTGTTCTTTTAATTAAGTTCATTCTAATTATAGGTTAAAACTAAGCTAATTAAAATTTATTATCTTTAAGATTATTTTGCTTTACAATTATCATGTCAAATTTTTGTTATATATTCATCTTGACAGTCTCTACTGATTTTTTTGTTCTCTCCACCAAACTTGTGTATCCTCCATGGCTATCTGGTGACCTTTATTCTACCTCTAATTGTTTCAATTCTTTTGTTTACTTGCATTTATTGTTGTGTTTTGCCATAATTATTCTCTAATTTTAGCAGACTCAATACTTTGTAAGCTCTTATTGTATTGTTATATTATTATATTGTTGTGTTTTGCTATAATTACTTTCTATTTTACAGCAGATTTAGTTTTCATCTGTTCCTGAAATTGCTTATCTTATTGTATCGTGACATTATCTTATCTATATGCTTACTGATATTGATCCAGATCGAAATCTTCTGTCCCATATCCACACAAAACAGCACATTGATCATCATTATTGCAGGTATTACACAGCAAATCTTGCAAAAAACAAACTCCTAAATAGCACCTGCTTATCAGTTTACAACCAAAATGTTAGGTCACTTGGTAAACATTTTGATGATATAAATGCACTTCTTACAGCACTAGGTACTAAATTATCTTTCATCATTTTAACAGAAACTTGGCTAAGTAATGACTATACCCAACTCTACAATTTAGCTGGTTATAAAGCCATTCATAACTGCAGGCCTAATAAAAAAGGTGGCGGTACAGCAATATATTACAAAGATACCTTCACTTGCAATAGTGTCATTAGTGATAGAGACGACTATTGTGAATATACCTTTGCCAAGTTCTCCAGTAAATCCCTTAAATCCTCCCTGATAATCGGTGCCATCTATAGATTTCCTAATACCAACATAGCTTTATTCTCAGATAACGTAAGGAATCTTATCATAAATAACAATCTCAACAAAAATCACATCATTCTGGGAGGTGATTTCAATATTGACCTGGGTCTTCAAAACAACCCTCAAGTTGACTATTTCCGTAACAGCATGCACTCCTGTATGCTAATCCCCACAATCACCAAGCCCACCCGAGTCACTCAAACATCTGCCACTACCCTGGATCACCTATGGACTAATATAACAGCTCCCCTTACATCTGGGGTAATTTATGACAGAACAACTGACCACTATCCTACTTTCCTCATAGCAAACATTGACACATCACCAGCAGAAACCAAAAAACTTTCATTCAGGCTACATAGTGAATCAGCTTTAGGTAATCTCTCGAATGCACTCCACAATATTAACTGGGAATCTGAATTTAATAATTCACAGGATATAAACTCATCAACTAACCTCTTTCTCTCCAAAACTCTAAGCCTCTACAACACTCACTGTCCCCTCCTTACCAAACAAGTAACTGATAAAAGAAAAAATAACCCGTGGCTCACAAGTGGCATAATTAAATCAATCAACAAAAAACATGAATACGAAAAGAAATTTAGGAGTGGCCTAGTTTCAATGGAAGTAGTTAAAAGGTACGAGTCAGTGCTTACCAGTATCATAAGAAAAGCAAAACTTTCATATTATGAGACTAGATTCAAAGAAGCAAAAGGCAACATGAAAAGCACATGGAATACCATCTCTAACATCCTGGGAACTAAACAACACTCCCAAAACCAGATAACACTCTCTAAGGATGGCCTTACACTGTCATCTGACTTAGAAATGGCGAATGAATTTAATAGCTTCTTTTCATCGATTGGTGCTAACCTTGCAAGTAAAATCCCACAGACTCAGACACATATCAACACATATCTCTCAGGCAGCTATCCAAACTCTCTTCTCCTCTCACCAGTCAGCCCGTCAGATGTTGTGTCCATCATACACTCACTAAAAACCAAAGCTGGGAACATCAGTGAAATCCCATCCATTGTATACAAGAGCGCCTCCCATGCCCTTGCGCCACCTATAGCTCTGCTGTTCAACAAATCCCTTGAGTGTCATACCTTCCCTGATATCCTTAAAAAAGCAAGAGTAACGCCAGTTCATAAAGGAGGTAATCCGTCAGACATAAACAACTACAGACCAATATCGAACCTACCCATACTATCAAAAATATTTGAAAAAATTATCTACAAACAGCTCTACTCCTGCCTCGTAAAATTCGACATTCTTAGCCCCTGTCAGTTTGGATTCCGCTCTCAAAAGAGTACCAACGATGCAATTATTAGTCTCCTTGATATAATTTACTCAGCTCTTGACAAAAATGAGTTTCCAATTGGACTCTTCATTGACCTGAGAAAGGCCTTTGATACTGTTAATCACGATTACCTCTTAAGTAAACTCCATCATTATGGAATCCGAGGCCATGCACTGGACTATATCCAATCCTATCAGTGATAGACACCAATGTGTAGCCATCAATAATATAATCTCTCCCATTCTACCAATAACCGTTGGAGTGCCACAGGGCAGCATCTTGGGACCTCTTCTTTTTCTTATATACATTAATGATCTGCCTAATGTCTCTAACATTCTGAAACCTATTTTGTTTGCTGATGATACTACCCTCATCTACTCCAACCCCAACCCACATACACTAAATGATGTTGTTAATAATGAACTAAAAAAAAGTCCACTTATGGATGTCAACCAACAAACTAACACTTAACATAGAAAAGACCTACTACATCCTATTTGGAAGCAAATCTACAAATGCAATTCAGCTTCAGATTGACAATGTAAACATTAGCAATAAAAATGATGGAAAGTTTCTTGGCATATTCCTAGACAAGAGACTCAACTTCAGTACCCACATACAACACATAACTAAGAAAGTCTCTAAAACAGTTGGTATACTCTCCAAAATCAGATATTATGTTCCTAACTCTGCTCTCATCTCTCTATATTATGCACTAATCTATCCCTATCTCAACTATGGTATCTGTGTATGGGGTTCAACCACTGCAAACCACCTCAAGTCCATCATCATCCAGCAAAAATCTGCTATCAGAATAATATCAAATTCTGCTTTTCTGCTTTCAGACAACACACAGCCCCCTTGTTTAACTCCCTAAACATGCTAAACATAATCTCACTCCACAAATTCTCTTGTGTCAACTACATTTACAAAACCCTGTTCTTAAATGCAAATCCTTGTCTGAAACTCTTCTTGAACAGATGTAATAGGACCCATTATCACCACACCAGAAATAAATATCTCTTTGATATCCCCAGAGTTAAACTTAATCTGTGTAAACACTCTATGCAAATAAAGGGACCCAGTTTATGGAACTCACTCCCTACTGAATTGAAAAGCTGCCCAACTTTTACATCATTCAAAATCAATACTAAAAAGTACCTAATTTCATCTTCATAGTTTTTCACTTTTTGCCTTAAAATTGCACTGTATCAATTGCTACCCAATCTCCCAACCTTTATGTTCCCAATTTGAACATCTTTACCATTGTGATCATTGCTGTTTTCTTATATGTGCTGCCAATCTGTTGTATGGTGTTTATAAATCTTATCTTGTTTATCAGATTCAGATTCAGATTCAGATGTTTATTCAGGTAAGGTATATACATACAAGTGATGTTACATTAATGGATTGATATATAGATAGAGCTAGTACATACAATGCCTAAAGCCACTATTACGCAATGCGTTTCGGGCAAGAAAAACATTAATATCTAGAACTTAATACTAATTGAGCATAAAGAATAAAAAGTGTTGAGAACAAATACAAATAAAGATAAAAAAAAAAGGGGGAACATGACTGAAAAAGCAGCACAAATACAATAGGTTGACAAACAGTGTTGATTAAAAAAAAGAAAATAACGGACATGGGTTGACAATAGAGGAGTGAGGTAGGTTACAGGGAATTTATTAGGTAGTGTTTAGTTTTTATCTTAAACTGGTTGAGAGAGGTACAGTCTTTAACATGGTTGGGAAGGTCATTCCACATTCTGGGCCCCTTGATTTGTAGAGCATTTCTGGTTTGATTAAGTCGTACTCTTGGAATATCAAAACTGTATTTATTTCTGGTGTGGTGCTCATGGGTTCTGTTACAACCTTCTATGAAGCTTTTGAGATCAGGATTGGCATTACAATTTAGCGTTTTGTATATGTATAGTACACATGAGAGAATGTGCAGTGACTTAATGTCTAACATATTCAGGGATTTGAATAGGGGTACCGAGTGATGTCTGGGGCCAGAATTGGATATTGTCCTAATAGCAGCTTTGTGTTGAGTAATTAGAGGACGTAAATGATTTTGGGTAGTAGAGCCCCAAGCACAAATACCATAGTTGAGATATGGATAGATAAGGGAGTAATGAGAGTCACCAGGGCAGGCTGAGGTACATAATATCTGATCTTAGAAAGAATGCCCACAGTTTTTGAAACTTTTTTAGATATGTTTAGAATGTGTCCCTGGAAATTCAGCTTGTGGTCAATGAGAATGCCAAGGAATTTGCCATCTAATTTGTTACAAATTTGGGTATTGTTTATTTTGAGATTTATTTGATTAGAGGATTTATTGCCAAACAGAATATAGAAAGTTTTGTCAATGTTAAGGGTGAGTTTGTTGGCAGTTAGCCACAGATGGACTTTATTTAGCTCAGTATTTACTGTGGCATTTAGAGCAAGGGGATCAGGACTGGAGTAAATGAAGGTTGTGTCGTCAGCAAATAGGATTGGTTTGAGGTGTTGGGAGGCATTTGGAAGGTCATTAATGTAGATGAGAAAGAGGAGAGGGCCAAGTATGCTGCCCTGGGGAACACCAATGTTGATGGGTAGGGTGGGAGAAATTGTATTATTCACAGAAACACATTGGAGCCTGTCAGTAAGGTAGGATTTGAGGTATTGTAGGGAGTGTCCTCTGACACCATAATGATGTAATTTAAGAAGAAGGTTTTGGTGGTTGACAGTATCGAAAGCTTTACGCAGGTCCACAAATAACCCAACAGGGAACTCATTTTTATCAAGAGCTGTGTGAATCGAGTTAAGCATACTAATAAGTGCATCGTTAGTGCTTTTTTTGGGCCTGAAGCCATATTGGCAAGGGCTAAGTATATTGAGTTTGGCTAGATATGAGTAAAGCTGCTTATAGATTAGTTTTTCAAAAATTTTTGACAAGTTTGGCAGGATTGATATAGGTCTGTAGTTGTTAACATCTGTGAGATCACCACATTTGTGGACAGGCGTTACTCTCGCTTTTTTTAGAATATCTGGAAAGGTTTGGAGTTCAAGTGACTTGTTGAAGAGCAAAGCAATAGCAGGGGCTAAAGATCTGGAGGCTTTTTTGTAGATTAAAGTTGGTATCTCCTCAAGGGCACCAGACTTGGTTTTAAGGGAAAGGATTATCTCATTGACGTCAATGGAATTAATAGGCTTTAGGTACAGAGACTGGGGATAGTTCCCTGTCAGATAGTCCTTAATGTCAGTACTGGAAGATGGAATATCATTATCTGTATCTTTTGCTACCCAGTCTCCCAATCTTTATGTACCCAATCTGAACATCTTTACCATTGTGATCATTGCTGTCTTATATGTGCTGTCAATCTGCTGTTTGGTGTCTATTAACCTTGTTTAAATTACTAATCAAGCTGTCAATGTAATTAATCAGAGCTTTAATATAACAATGTGCTTTAATATACCTACTTATCTCTCTCTCATCTCATTTTTCTCTTGTAATGTATCTTTATCATTTATCAATTCTGATTGAAATTACCTACTTAAAATTATCTGCTAGATTAAGGACCTGCCCGAAACGCTGCGCGTACTAGTGGCTTTACAAGAATGTAAATACTGTACTATCCAATGTATTCTCACAAACCCAATGTACCTTCTTGTATATATATAAATAAATAAATAAATAAATAAATGTATCAAGTTTGGAGACTTGTACACATTTCAGGGCAAGGAGCAAGGCAAGTAGTTCGGTCTGAAGGGTAGAGGCCCAGTTGTTTATATGGACTCCCAACTCAAAATATAAGCCATCACCCATTGTCAGGACAACTGCACTTAGTTGTCAGTGGTAGTCAGCATATTTCTTGAAGATATTTTCCCTCTGTGGTGCAGTACTAGCTCTATAGTTTACTAGCACGAGTATTGGTTTAGAAGGCAGTAACAGAGCTGCTGCTCACACATTTTACCGCTAAGAAAATTGGCTTAATTGTAGCCCTTGTCTGCATCAAATGTTGTCCAGAGTTCCACTTTTGGACACACCTTCCCTCCATGACTGGATAACATTAGCATTTTCTTGTGCTGACATTCCAACCCGGGACATTTTCATGTTTCTTTTACGTTTTCCCAAATATTTCACCGTGATGTTCACAATATTTAGGTATAATTGTATAACGTTGGATCAGCGCTTACAGTATGTGGTCAGGCTGTCACCTGACTAAAGATTCAAAAGCAATAGACTCATATAAATGTTAAAATCCTATTACAATGTATATCTTCTTTCTCCTTGTCGTTAAAGTCCCACTTTACTATAAGATAAAGAGCGAGTCTCATAGTATTTGTGGTAATTCAACATTTAGTTACAACTTGTTGGAAGCAGTCAGAGAACACTCATGAACAATATGACATTCATTGCATACATTAATTGAATAAGGAGACAGAATAACATGGACCAACAATTACTGCCAGAGAGCCCGTAATTTCATGGGTATCAGTGTCCTGGGAAAGCTTAGCAACATTAGCTTTAGTCAAATCCTTATCCTGACTTATGATCATGAAATTCTTCTCCTTCAGCTTGCAATTACCTAAGTGTAGTTACAGGATGAGAACTACACTCGTATTGTCCCGTCTTCCCGGCACTCTGTCATATAAAGCCTTGAAACTACTGATGGTTTTGGCCTCCAACACCTTCTTAGTTAACTCTTTGCTAATATGGCTATCCTTTTCAGTTTTGCATAGTCTCTTATGGATTACTTCACCCATTATAAGGGTGAAGTCATTCCATATGAGTTTGTAGACTTTCAATCGCAGCAGCACCTTGATTTGTCTTAAAAGCTAACAAGGGAAATGTTAAACAATTATAATCTGCATATTATACAAAGAGTCGGTAATTATCAAGCGTGAGCACCAAGCCTGAAAGGCTATATAGCACTGTCACAATATTGAAAGGTTCCTACATATTATTCAAGATGCCAATCTAAAATCAAGAATAACAGCAGCAGATATGGGCTAATTAGTGAAGAGAAACTCAACTGTGGTGTGTGGATACCTATACATTATCAATCTTTCCTATTGCTATAATTTTCCATATTTAAGAAGAAATAAGAACATTTATGGCCTTAATGTGTCATCATTATTAAACTCTTAAACCATTTGTATTGTAAAGACTGATATGTAATTGTTACTCATCCACTGCTTTATGTTCAAAGCTAACGTAGTTTAGCAAAGCTGCTTCCTTTATGACATGTCAGAGTCATTCCAGTACATCCACCTTGTAGCATGCTAACATTGAGGTCCTCGGGATAGTAGAGGCTTATCAGGATCAGCATCCTCTGCCTACACAAATACAAATCAATTCCAAGAATTCAGGAATGCTCGAATCATATGATCAGGATTGAAATCCTGATATCCTGAAATCCTATACACAACAAATCCTTAATTTATTGTGTACAAATGCCACTCACACATGAAGCACAATCAGTCTCAAGTAGGATTGGGGACTGGTACATGAGGGCAAGGAACCGAGATATGAGGAGTAAGTAAGTAATTATCAAAAGAAGGCACCAAACCGGGAAGGCTATGTAGCACCATCAAATACGCAAAATAATCAGAGGGCGCTAAATATCACCAAGGATGCCAATACGAGAACAAAAACGCATAAGGCGAACGATATCAAAAGTATCCGAGTCACCAAGAATTCTATCGAGGGACAGGTGACCGCGAGGGGCGGTCGGAAAGCAAGACACACGCTCGTCCTGGAAGTCAGGACATTCAAGAAGGACATGCACGACCGTAAGAGGGACAATGCAACTAGGACAATAAGGAGCAGGGCGGCGCTCCATCAAATGACCATGGGTTAAGCGAGTATGGCCAATACGCAACCTCGCCAGAGCTGTTTCCCACCGCCGGTTACGGTGGAAGGAGGACTGCCACGAGGAAACACAACATTTAAGAGTACGTAGCTTGTTACCAGTAACAGACAACCAAGAAGCCTGCCAACGGGTAAGGACTGAGGAATGGATAACCGGGTAAAAGTCGGAATACGCAATGCCCTTACGAGAGATGGGACAAGAGCGGACAGCTTCCTTGGCGGCAGCATCCGCACGCTCATTGAAAGACACACCAATATGGCTGGGAACCCAACAAAACTCAACCGACTTAAATTTACTGTGAACGAGAAACAGCCAATGCTGGATCTCGACAACCACTGGATGAACCGGATTAAAGGACCCGAGAGCCATGATTGCACTACGAGAGTCAACAACAACTACAAAGGAAGACTGACAACGAGAAAGCAGGAGATGAAGAGCATAGAGAATAGCATAAAGTTCCGCTGTAAAGATGCTAGTCTCCGGAGGCAAGCGACACATATAAGTGCGATCAGGAAAAACAACAGAGTAGCCAACACCGTCCGCTGACTTAGACCCATCGGTGAAGACAGAAACGGAGCGGGAGTGAGAAGAAAAGTGTTCGAGGAAAAGGCATTTTAGAACCGTAGGAGGGGTAAAAGCTTTAGTGATACGGGTCAAGGATGTACAAAACCGCGGAAGAGGGACCCTCCACGGGGGCAAAGAAGGAACAACACGAGGAGAAACATCAGAAATACGAACGGAAAGAGAATCCTGCAGGCGAGATAACCGGACAGAAAGAGGGAGGTGGTGAAGAGGAACAGGAACCACAGGAGGGGTAAAAGTTAAAGCACGACAGAGGCGAGAGGAAGGATGTTGCAAGGACCGCGCAAGATAGCGAAGACAGTAGCGATCACGGCGGTCCTGGAGAGACAGGAAGCCAGTGTCAACATACAAGCTAAGGACGAGAGTCGAACGAAAGGCACCAGAACTGAGGCGCAACCCAGTATGGTGCAAAGCATCAAGACGGCGAAGAGTAGAAGGAGAAGCAGACGAGTAAGCAGGGCAACCATAATCGAGCTTAGACAGGACGAGAGAGGAATGTAAAGCAAGGAGAGTGCGCCTATCTGCCCCCTAAGAAGTATGGGACAAGACCCGAAGGAGGGTAAGGGCCTTAGAGCACTCAACACGGAGGTAAGAGATATTGGGAGACCAAGACAAACGAGTGTCAAGGAATAACCCCAAAAGCTTCGCGGAATCTTTGTATTCAAGGGGATGACCATAAAGTGACAAAGAGGGACGAAGAACAACC
This sequence comes from Procambarus clarkii, assembly GCF_040958095.1. Taxonomy (NCBI): domain Eukaryota; kingdom Metazoa; phylum Arthropoda; class Malacostraca; order Decapoda; family Cambaridae; genus Procambarus; species Procambarus clarkii. The sequence goes on from NC_091167.1 coordinate 15,939,775, forward strand.
CGTTTCCGCGTAAAAGTCATGGCACAAGTCTTAGAAGTAGAGAACTTGAAGCCATGATCAGTGGCCCAAGACGACACGGCATCAATTGCAAGTTGAAGCCGGCGTTGAAGGAGAGGCGAATCATCACCCTGACAACAAAGGGTAAGATCATCGACATAGAGAGCGGAGAAGACACCAGAAGGAAGAGAGGAAAGAAGACCATTGAGGGCAACCAGAAAAAGAGTAGTGCTACCCTGGGGCACACCTTCGTATTGCTGAAAAGAGGGAGAGAGAGCGGTACCAAGGCGCACCCGAAAGGAACGACGAGAGAGGAAGCTGCGGAGAAAGAGAGGGAGATGACCACGAAGGCCAAAAGAATGAAGTTGAGATAGAATATGATACCGCCAAGTGGTTTCGTAAGCCGTTTCCAGGTCAAAAAGGACGGCAACAACGGAGGTCTTCGCAGCAAAAGCAGTACGAATATAGACCTCCAAGTTCACCAGGACATCTGTCGTACTGCGGCACTTGCGGAAACCAAATTGAGAAGGGGAGAGGAGGTGATGGTGTTCCAGGAACCACATCAGACGAACGTTAACCATACGTTCAAAGAGTTTGCAGACACAACTTGTGAGAGCAATAGGGCGAAAGTCCTTAGGGGAAGTACCCAGAGACCCCGGTTTGCGAACAGGGAGGACAACGGCATCGAGCCAGTCCTCAGGGACTGACGACGACTCCCAGATCCGATTATACAGACTCAGTAAATACTGAGACGTGCTCGGAGGGAGATGGCGAAGCATCTCATAATGAATACCATCGGAGCCCGCCGCCGTAGAACCGCAGAGGGCCAGGGCAGAACGAAGTTCAGAGAGAGAGAAGGGATCATTATAGGGAAGCTGAAGATGAGTGCAGAAATCTAAATGACGAGACTCAAGGACAGGTTTACGAAGAAGGAAAGATTGGGGAAGATGAAGACCAGAGCTAACAGAAGAAAAGTGGGAACCCAGTTCGGAAGCGACCTGCAACGGGTCTGCCACAAGAGTACCACGGAGGTGAAGGACCGGTGAAACATCGGGAACGAACTTACCCGCTATCTTGCGGATACGCTTCCAGATCTGGGCCAGAGGGGTTTCGGACGTAATTGTCGAGACATAAGATGCCCAACATTCACGTTTAGCCGTACGGATGGCCCTACGGGCCACCGCACTCGCTTTCCGAAAGAAAAGAATCGGTCGTCTGCCTACGGCGGTACCTCTTCCAGGCTGCACGCTTACAGCGGACAGCCCGAGCACAGTCCGCATTCCACCAGGGAACGCACTTCCGTGGACCCCGAGAGGAAGAGCGAGGAATAGAGCGGAGGGCAGCGTTGAAGACAGTGTCATGAAAAAGGAGGAGAGCGCGAGAGAGAGGCAGAAGGGAGAGGTCAGAGAGAGCAGCACTGAGGGTAAAGAGGGTCCAGTCTGCCTTAGCAAACTGCCACCTAGGGAAAGAGAGGGAAGGGCGAAAAGAGAAAAAGGGAACAAGGATGGGGAAATGATCACTTCCATGGAGGTCATCAAGAACCTGCCACGTGAAATCTAAGTAAAGAGAAGAAGAGCAGAGAGAAAGATCAAGACAAGAAAGGGTGCGAGTCCGAGAGTCCAAATGAGTGGGCTCACCAGAATTCAGAAGATACAGGGAAGAAGAGAGGAGAAACGGCTCAAGGAGGCGACCCCGGGTATTCGTTAGAACGTCACCCCAAAGAGAATGACGACAATTGAAGTCACCCAGCAGGAGCACAGGCTCCGGCAAGGAGTCTAGGTGGTGTTTCAAATCAGGAAGAGAGAGCGGGACACTCGGGGGAAGATAAATGGAACAAACTGTGTACCATTTCCCCACAAAGATACGAGCAGCAGAACAATGGAGAGGCGAAGGAAAAAGCAAAGGAACAAAGGGAACATCAGCACGAATCAAGAGAGCAGAAGAATTAGAAGCCCCAGCAATGGCTGGGGGGGGGGGGAAAGAAAGGAATAGCCACGAAAACGACCAGGACGAGCACCAAGCATTGGCTCCTGGAGACAGACACAAAGGGGCGAAAACCGCGAAATCAGAAGTTGGAGTTCGAGGAAATTGGCGTAATAACCTCGAACGTTCCATTGAAGAATGGACAACGACGAGAAGAGAAAGGACAAAAACAGAGAACAAGGAAGAAACAAAGGCGAAAGAGCAACAGAGCACGTTAAAGAATATCAGGGTCGGGATCAGGGTCAGCAAAGTCAGGGTTAGGGGGCATGGGTAAACTGAGCAAAGACGGAGGGAAGGAAACGGGAGAACAGATCAGAGGTGGGCAGGCGGGGTCCGGAGGAGGAGGAGGAGGAGGAGGAGACAACGGAGAGGAGCAGTCAAGGACAGCAGCAGGAAGAGGGGAGCGCACCTCAGCAAGAGCAGCAACCGAAAGGGAAGCAGGGGCCAAAGAAACCTCCATAGCAGGAACAGGGGGCGCAATCACTGAAACGGGAGGGGAAGGAGCAACAGAGCCAGAAGTAGGAGCTGAGGAAGAAATCGAAGCCTTCTTACCCGCCGGGGAAGAGGAAGGAGAGGAGCCAGGCTTTCGCTTCTGACTTAAAGAGACCGGTGTCCCAGCAACTACGTACCGGGCAACGGATTGTGTGTCTCAAGTGTCTCAACAGGAGAAGCCGAACGAGAGCACACACGACGGCCGTTAGGAGAGCGATGGACATCCGCCTGCACCGACAGGCGGTGGGGAGAGCCGATAGATGGAGGAAGAGGATGGGAAGGAGGATCGGAGGGGGACGAGGAAGAAGACACAGGAGACACGACAGACCGGGTAGAAGGAAGGGGAACCCCAGACAGAGGACCAGGAGGAGGATCCTTCGGGAGAGAACCCAAAGGAACAAAGGAGGGGGCAGTGGGCGCATCAGGGTCCAAGGCCCGGAAACGGTTGTGAGTCTGAGGAAGGCGGGAAGGACGAGGAGAGGAAGAGCGCAACATGCGAGCATAAGAGATATTAGCAAAAGGCGGGAGCCGGCGAGCCTGGCGTCTCGCCTCAGGAAAAGATAAACGCTCCCGGTGCTTCAAGTTGAGGACGGCTGCCTCAAGCTTGTAATGGACACACGCACGGGAGAAGGTAGGATGGGCCTCACCGCAGTTGAGGCAACGAGCCTGGGGAGAAGTGCACTCCGACTTAGAGTGACCTTCACTCCCACACAAAGGACAGAGAGAGACAGTCCCAGAGCAGCGGAGGGCACCATGCCCAAACCTCCAGCACTTGTTACAAAGTCGAGGAGAAGGAATATACTCCTGGACAGAGCACCTAGCACCAGCAAGAATGACAGAGGATGGAAGGGTCCTACCATCAAAGGTGATCTTCACAACGCGAAGGGGTTGACGGCGACGACCACGAGGTGGACGAGTAAACGAGTCAACCTGGAGGACAGAATGGCCTTGGGCATCAAGGATATGTCGAATATCATCGTGGCAATCCTGCAGATTCCGAACACCGGTTGCAACATGGGGTGGGAGGAGAATAGTGCCAACACTGGCATTCATCTGAACGTTCTTGGAGACCCGAACAGGGATCTCGCCAAGGTAAGATAAGGCAGCCAAGCGGGAAGCCGCATCCTGAGAAGGAGCAGCAACGACACGTGTACCGAGACGAGTGGGGTTGAAAGTAACAGACGCATCCACGGAATCTACAAGATGCCGATGGAGGGAGAAATCGTCAGGAGGCGCAGAATCAAGAGGGAGGAGATCAAAGTATTTGGCCCATGAAGCAGGACCAAACAAGGCCTGATACGCATCAGCATGGGAAGGAATCGAGCGAGTGTGGTTGGGGCGCGAACGGCGTTGAGAACCCCTAGAGAGAGAGGGGTCAAAAGGCGCAATAGTCACAACGAAAGACTTAGCCACACCAGGGGACGAAGTGGTCACCACCGGGGGCTGGAGGCTCGACCCAACCACAGAGGAGGGAGGGGAGCTGGGGGAAGAAGTCAGGACGGTCAAAGGAGGAGCAAGGTCGGGGCCCAACGCAGCGGGAGCTACAGAGCCTGGTCTTCCAATACAGGCCGACTCGGGGGCTTGGTCGCCCACCTCACGAGCCTGAGAGGGTACAACTGAAACATTCAACGACATAGAGACGAAAAGTGACAAATTCATCCACGAATGTGCCCCCATACCCACCATGGAGCCACAATTGGAGGCAGGACACCCAACAGGAAGCTATCGGCGATCATGCCGGGGCCCCCTAGGGGTGCGTCGTGAGTATACGCCCCACAAACGCCACCTTAAGAACCGTCAGTCCGTCGAGATCGGGTTCAGCGACGAATGGGGGATTGACAATAAAAGGTTCCCCTCGCTCGAGACGTTGGGTACTACAGTTCTACGGGTGCAAGAGTATGCCTCCTCAAGCACCCAGGCGTCAAAATAGAAGAAGTCCAAAGAAATAATCCAAAACAAGCAAAAGGTCGGCAGGAAACGACAAGCAGATAGGAGAAGAGGGGGGAGAAAAACAAAACATAAGGAAAAGGAAAAGCGATCCGGCACAATTGGAGAAGACAGCAGCAGGAGTGCAAGGCCAGAAAAGGACAGAGGACTGCCCAACGGAGCATCACACTCCGGCAGCCGTCCACCAAGCCCCCTCACGACGCCAACGGGCCAGATGGGGAGGGGGCCGAGATATGAGGATCAGGAATCCGAATCACTTCGACAATCAGGGATCAAATGATGTCCGTGTAAAAAGCAAGGTTTCCAAGTGTATGGGGTGGGAGTAAAGAGGTTCACATTCACTTCTCTCTGCAAACCCCTTCTCACAGGTTAAAAAAGCCTCAGGTGTTATCAGATAAATAATTACATTATGATCACTCCTTTTATGAGGCTTTGTGTAGTTTCTTATAATTTATTTTACTGTGATCCCATATGCTTTTAAATATTGTTTCTAGCATTTCAGTTGTGCAGTTTGGTGACAAGGGCCTAAGCAATATGTACTGTATGTACTTTGCTGGATACACTAAATTAACTTTATACATTATTTCCTTATACATGTATTATCATTTATTTGCAATGGATGTGTTATTTGTGGCACCATTTATATACAATTGCATACTGTATATTGTATTTATCATTCCATGCTTATCTCCTGTATATCCTCTCTTGTGAGTTACATTAAATGTGGGCGGGATTATTTATGTGTTGCATTCACAATTATAAACATTAGTTTATGTGAAAGATTTACAGTATAATTAAATTCTTCTATTATTGCTCTCAGTAAGTAGAGGTAAAAATCGAGTTTATTGATTGGACCACTTCCAACAGATTTTTACCTACCAACCTAGCCTTCTTGGGAGAGAGTAGACCACATCCTCGACAACATGTGGAGTACCGAGTTTCCAGATTTCTGACCCAAATGGCCGAGGCTTCTTCAAACTACATGAAGGAAAACTAATGATCGGCTATACAGTACAAAACACTGTCAAAATGAGAAGTGAGTTAAGAGTTGGGGAGTTAAGGAAACTAACATGTTAACTTTGGTAAAAACATATTTACCAAGCTTAAGATTGTACCTTCTGATCTAGAGAGCAGTAGCTGAATAACAAAATTTTATGGCAATTAAAATCCCCTATACAAAGGAAGTTTTAGTGGTAATTTATAATTATAGTATAAATATTGTCTACCTAAGATTTGACTATCCAGGTAATTTGAGTTCATTGAGTAACTGGGATTAAAAATCTCTATACCTGTAGGAACATCAGATATTGAAAATACTTTCACATTAATATTTTAACATAAAATATGAAAAAGACGTACAAGACTGGGGACCGTGGCATCATGTTGTAGATATGAAAAAGCAGTTTTTTTGGTTTAATTCATTTATTATACATAATTTTTTATTGTGGAAAAGTCAGCTGTTTCATATTCATATTTCCAATACAGGTATTACAAACCTCTAAGTGATCTGTGCTTTAATATGTTGCACTGAGGCTGTGGAGTGTAATATTACATGTTGAGCACATCACAAGCACATCGAGTACCCGCAGTTTACCTAGAATTGGTTCCGGAAGTTTTTCATCTCCCCCAAGCCCAGCCTGGGTCTTTGTACATTAAGAATATGTTGTAATGTCAGTAATATATGAGCTGCCAGTTTTACTGACTCACAGGGTTCTCATCCTTATACAAAGAAGCTATACCACTACGACCCACAGCTACAGAATCAATAGCACCACAAGAGGGATGAGCTGGGTCAAGACCCTGCCATGTTCGACCCTTTAGGACCTGTCCTCCACCACCTACATGTACGGCTGCAATTGTGTGTCCATTTTGCAGCACAACACCACCTGTACTGCTGTCTAATACTACATCTCTAGTGTCTCTGAAAATAAAAAATGTCACTATTACCAGTGTTGTTATGCTATGCAAAATAACACACATTAAGTACAAAATTTCTATGCTGAATAGCACAACACAAATATGTAACTTAACTATATAATTTATTACATATCCTTTAATCATTCATATATATAAGCTTATTTCTCATGTATCTTGAGGTTATCTTGAGATGATTTCAGGGCTTAGTGTCCCAGCGGCCTGGTCTTCGACCAGGCTGCCACCCCCAGGAAGCTGCCCGTGACAGCTGACTAACTCCCAGGTACCTATTTACTGCTAGGTAACAGGGGCATCAGGGGTGAGAAACTCTGACCATTGTTTCTCTCCAGCGCCCGGGATCGAACCCGGGACCACAGGATCACGCGTCCAGTGTTCTGTCCGTTCAGCCACCAGCTCCTATGAAGTATCAAGTATTACCCCAAAAATGAAAGTCTTGATTCATTATCTTAAGTTATACCCGAATGGCTGAGCATAATTAGTAACTTTAAAATACTGGTATATACACTTACCAGTACTGTACTTACTAATTAACCACCAAGTTAATTAACCATTAAGCTAATTAACTGCTAAGTTAATTAACCGCCAAGTTAATTTTCAGGCATGACTGGCCAAAATGCTGTGCGTGTTCGTGGCTTTACAAGAATGTAAAACATCAATGCTATGTACTCTCTCAAACCCAATGTACCTTCTTTTATATAATTAAATAAATAAATAAATAAAATAATTTAATCTTCTGTATATCTTATAAAATATTATAATAGCAATATTATTATTATTTATAATATGGTTCAAAAATAGGAAAAATATATTTTCTCTTTTATTCACCATATATTTATATACGAGTGAATAAAGTTAAGATAGAAATATCTAAATGTACTAATCATCAGATTCTTACCTGACACCCAGAGCCTGAGTTTTGCAGGTTATCAAGGAAACATTAACCTCCTCTTCTCTTGGTTCACTGGCGACCTCAATGTACCGTGACCCTCCTGGAAGCAGTTGCCTGAAATCTGTCTCAAAGGCAAGACTCCACTCTTGCCTCGGCAGTAATGCCACTTCCAGCTCCCACGGAGTAATAAGCTTCTTATAAAGTACTGGATCTGTGTTGCGTTCAATAATTGACGTCTCGGGGCATGCCACGTACACGAAGGTGTCTACCTCGGAGATATTGGCTAATTTGGGTTCGTTAGGTTTACCAACAACGAAGGTATAACTTCGCTTGCCTGCTGCTTTGATGATACTTTTCAATTTTGATATTACATGCTGACAATCGGCAACTCCTAGAGTACCTACTAATATTCCAATAATTTTAGCGTCTTTAGCTTTTTCTAAATTAGCACTGCGCTTCATGACTATATGAACACCAGAGGTGATTTCTACTGATCCATCATCCGAACTAACACAATAAAATGTATTTTCAGAAAATCTCATCAATAGACTGTTCACTGTTGGTCCACTGGGTCCAAGATAAATAAAATGATAATCTCTAATGTCCGACTCACTGGGCATATATGCAACACGGCCAAGGAATGTTAGTCTGTCGGACGAATCTTGAGTAACATTATTATTCTGACAGCTACTCTCACATTCACAAGGGGTTGATCTTGTAATGTTCCGACAACATTCTTCACTTGCAGGAGGACGAGGACTTAGTGTATTTTGACAGCAGCTATCAACATAACAGGAAGTTTCTGGAGGGCTTTTACCATGTACGAACTGACTAGTATTACAGCTGCAACCTTTATTCATCAGGAGGGTTGTAGTTACCAGGTGCGGGAAGATCTTCTGTAATTTTTCAACGAGTTCACCTGTACAAATATGATGCCAAAATATGAGTGGTATATTAAGTAATTATAAAAAGACAGCACCAAGCTAAAGACTACAAGGATATATTAAACAATTTCAGGTTTACTTGTGCCATATAGACAGTTGCAGACCAACTGGCCACATAAACCCCATGAACAACTACCATGGCACAAGTGAAGGAACACCTCTTTTTTATTTAATGGATCTAATCTGACAATATTCACACTTTAAATATTTTATAGTGATCTACTCAATAAATACTGTTTGATCCTTGTGATTTTTGAGGAGTATGACTATTTTTTCAGTTGTATGGTTGCAAATGATGCAGAAAAAGGTTAAAAAATACAAATGGTATTAAAAAAATAAAGAACATTAGCAAGGCTCATAGCTCATGATGCTATAGCTCATAGCATCATTCTGGTAACAGATGGTATATCTTAAATACCATAAAATTTAAAAAAACATGAATTACGAGGCCAAATTATTAAATGTATTTATGCAACACTACCTAATACAGTGGGGTACTGTGTATCCAGAACTTTAAAGCTAATGTATCTTTTAAATTCATCCTAGTTATTTGAGTTTCATGGAATTCCTGGATATCAGTTTCTCATTTGTGCTGTTTTGTCTTGGTTTTATTTGACTCAGTTTACACAAACTGAGGCACTGACAGTAGCACTCCATTTCTTCTTCATGCACATAATACCTGACCAAAGTCTCACTCTACTAGCACCACACCTCCCATCTTGACCCATTCTACTAGCCCTGCACTTGACATCTAGACCCACTTGTCAATTACAGACTAGACAAATATTGGAGGCCAAGTGCAATATTAGTCATCAGGAACACGGCGAGCTTCTACGGACATAATGCAATGAATGCAAGGGATGGGGTGCACTTACGTAAGGCAGGTGAAGTAAAGTAATTATCAAAAGCAGGCACCAAGCCGGGAAGACTATATAGCACCATCAGTGTCGCTGGATATTCAAAATGCATTAATGTCACTGATGATGCCAATGTGAGAACAAAAGCACATGAGGTGAGCAATATCAAATTTATCGGATGAACTAAGGATTCTACTGAGACAGAAATGACCATGAGGGACAATTGGGAAGCAAGACACACAAACATCCTGAAAATCAGGACATTCTAAATGTGCATGACTTAGAGAAGCAAGGCAATAAGGAGCAGAGCAGCATCCCATTAAGTGCCAGTGTGTTAAGTGCGCATGGCCAATATGTAACCTCGCCAGAGCCCTTTCCCACCGATGATTACGGTGGCAACAGGAAAACCAAGGGGACACGCTACCCTAACTTAAGAGCATGCAGTTTGTTACCTGTATTGCAAAACTAATGACCCTGCCCACAGTCTCAGATCAATGAATAAATGACAGCACAAATCTGAGTAAGGAATGTCTTTTTGGGAAATAGGACAAGTGCAGACAGACTCCTTAGCAGCAGCATTCACATGGTCATTTAAGATAATGTCAATATGACTAGGAACACAGCAACACTCAACTGCCTGAAATCTGCTAGAGATAGAAATCGCCAATATTAAATTTCTACCACCACAAGATGCATAGAATTAAATGACTCCAGAGCCATGAGAACGCCGAGAGTCAAACACAATTACAGTTTTAGCATATGAAGCTAAAACAGAAGATTTTTGGACCTGTAAATTTGTAGACCTCATCCTGGAAACATTCTTGTATCAACATGTTAAACAAGCTACGAGGATGAGGGAAGGGGACGTTCCCTCCATGCTAGATTTGATATTTACCAGGAAGGAGGAAGAGATATTTGACATTCAGTACCTTCCTCCCTTGGGTAAAAGTGACCATGTCTTTTTGGGAATAATGTATGCAATGCGTTATAAGCTGAAAGAAAATAAGGAGGTTGAAGCAGTTGAAAAACCAGACTTCAGGAGAGGACATTATGGTGACCTTAGAAATTTTTTTAGTGAGTATAATTGGACAGACTTGATGCTAGGCAAGGAAGTGAATGAGATGTATGTCAAGTTTTGTGAAATATATGATAAAGGCACAAAAAAATTTATACCAAAACAGAGATGCAGAACTAAGAAACAGGATTGGTTCAATAGAAATTGCGAGAGGGCTAGAGACCAAAAGACACAAAAATGGAATCAATACAGAAAGAGGCCAAACCCCCAAACATACCAGCGATACAAAGATGCGAGAAACAACTACACGGCAGTGAGGAGAGAGGCAGAAAGAAATTTTGAAAAAGGGATTGCGGACAAATGTAAAACAGAACCAGGTCTATTCTATAAATTCATAAACAACAAATTGCAGGTAAAGGATAATATTCAGAGGTTGAAAATGGGAAATAGATTCATGGAAGATGAAAAGGAAATGTGTGAAACACTAAACGAAAAGTTCCAAAGTGTGTTTGTACAAAATGAAATCTTTAGGGAACCAGATACAATAAGAATTCCAGAGAACAACATAGAGCACATAGAGGTGTCTAGAGACGAAGTGGAAAAAATGCTCAAGGAGCTAAATAAGAACAAAGCAGTTGGTCCAGATGGAGTTTCACCATGGGTTCTGAGAGAATGTGCACCTGAGCTCAGCATTCCACTTCAACTGATTTTTCAGGCATCCCTGTGTACAGGAGCTGTAGCTGATGTGTGGAAACAGGCTAACATAGTTCCAATCTACAAAAGCGGAAACAGGGAAGACCCCCTTAATTATAGACCTGTATCATTGACAAGTGTAATAGTCAAAATATTGGAAAAAATAATTAAAACTAAATGGGTAGAACACTTGGAGGAAAACGCTATAATATCAGACAGACAGTATGGTTTTCGATCTGGAAGATCCTGTGTAACGAACTTGCTCAGTTTTTATGATCGAGCCACAGAGATTTTACAGGAAAGAGATGGTTGGGTTGACTGCATCTATCTGGACCTAAAAAAGGCTTTCGACAGAGTTCCCCATAAGAGGTTGTTCTGGAAACTGGAACATATTGGAGGAGTGACAGGTAAGCTACTAACATGGATGAAAAATTTCCTAACTGACAGAAAAATGAGGGCCATAATCAGAGACAAGGTATCGGATTGGAGGAATGTCACGAGTGGAGTACCTCAGGGTTCAGTTCTTGCACCGGTAATGTTCATTGTCTACATAAACGATCTACCAGTGGGAATACACAATTACATGAACATGTTTGCTGATGATGCTAAGATAATAGGGAAGATAAGAAACTTAGATGATTGTCATGCCCTTCAAGAAGACCTGGACAAAATAAGTATATGGAGCAACACTTGGCAAATGGAATTTAATGTGAATAAATGCCATGTTATGGAATGTGGAATTGGAGAACATAGACCCCACACAACCTATAAATTACTGTATGTGAGAAATCTTTAAGGAATTCTGATAAAGAAAAGGATCTAGGGGTGGTTTTAGATAGAAAAATGTCACCTGAGGACCACATTAAGAACATTGTGCGAGGAGCCTATGCTACACTTTCTAACCTTAGAATTGCTTTTAAATACATGGATGGAGAAATACTAAAGAAATTGTTCACGACTTTTATTAGACCAAAGCTGGAATATGCAGCGGTTGTATGGTGCCCATATCTTAAGAAGCACATCAACAAACTGGAAAAGGTGCAACGACATGGCACTAAGTGGCTCCCAGAACTGAAGGACAAGAGCTACGAGGAGAGGTTAGAGGCATTAAATATGCAAAAACTAGAAGATAGAAGAAAAAGAGGCGATATGATCACTACGTTCAAAATAGTAACAGGAATAGATAAAATTGATAGGGAAGAATTCCTGAGACTCGGAACTTCAAGAACAAGAGGTCATAGATTTAAACTAACGAAACAAAGCTGCCGGAGAAATATACGAAAATTCACTTTTGTAAACAGAGTGGTAGACGGTTGGAACAAGTTAAGTGAGAAGGTGGTGGAGGCCAAAACCGTCAGTAATTTCAAAGCATTATATGACAAAGAGTGCTGGGGAGACGGGACACCACGAGCGTAGCTCTCATCCTGTAACTACACTTAGGTAATTACAATGACAAAGGAGCACTGATGTTGGAAAAGCAGTTGATGAAGAGCATACAAAATTGCATATAGTTGAGCTGTGAAGATACTAGCCTCCGGAGGCAGGCGGTACAGAAAGGTTTGGTCAGGAAAGACTACAGAGTAACCAACACCATTAGCAGACTTAGACCCATCTGTGAATAGGGTAATACTGTACTGTGATTGCAAAGAAAATTGTTAAAGGAAAAGGCATTTCATAATTGGAAGGTGGTAGAAGCAGGGGTTCAGTGCAAATTTTATAGGTGCCAGAGCTCTGGTGGGCTTGACAAAAGCCTGTCATTTCCTTTCCTGTTTCTATATGTCATACAATTAAGTATTTTGTGTTTGTATTCACTAATTATCATAAAATATAATTATCACACAAATAAAGAAAAAACACCAATCATGTATTTATCAATTTAAGAAGTTAAAATGTAAGGTCACGAAGCATGTAAGCCGTACCCTAGAGTACGAACTCACGAAACCCGTCCTTACCATCTTATTTAGAGTATAGGTACGTAACTTTAAACTAGGGATGTAGAACCAATGGGCATTTACACACACTTCAAACACAAAAATGACCACGTGGGACCGGCACCATATTTTTATCTTGTCGGGACTCAAGAAACAACCAAAGTGCATGCATTACATTTATTTAACCACATTAAAAGGGTTAATACACACAAGGAAAAATCTCACTCACCGGATTAACGAATACAGTTCTCTTCACTTGGAAATAAATGGAGGTCAATAACCTCACACAGTGAGGAAAGTAGCTCACGAGCACACACCACACAACCTGTGTGTGTGGAGTCTCAGCCCTCTCTCTCATGTGGAGTGCAGGGATGCTCCTCTCAAGAAAATGCGTGGGATAATTTTTACACACAAAATCATACTCATTTACTAATACATACTCTCAAACACAAATGAAACAAAAATGAACACAAATAATACACAACCACAAAAGTAAGCAAGTAATTATCAAAAGAAGGCATCAAACCGGGAAGGCTATGTAGCACCATCAAATGTGCGGAATAATCAGAGGGTGCTAAATATCACCAAGGATGCCAATACCAGAACAGAAACACATAAGGCGAACGATATTAAAAGTATCAGATTCATCAAGAATAGTATCGAGGGACAAGCGACCGCGGGGGACGGTCGGAAAACAAGACACATGCTCATCCCGGAAGTCAGGACTTTCAACAAGAATATGTACGACTGTAAGAGGAAGAATGCAATATGGACAACAAGGAGCAGGGCGGCGCTCCATTAAGTGACCATGGGTTAAGCGAGTATGGCCAATACGCAACCTCACCAGAGTTGTTTCCCACCGCCGGTTACGGTGGCAGGAGGACGGCCACGAAGACACACAACTCTTAAGAGAACGCAGTTTGTTATCAGTAACACAAGACCAACAAGCCTGCCAACGGGTAAGGATGAAAGAATGAATAACTGGGTAAAAGTCGGAATAAGGAATACTTTTACAAGAGATGGGACAAGACCGGACAGCTTCCCTATAGCGACAGCATCCGCATGCTCATTTAAAGAGACACCAATATGGCTGGGAACCCAGCAAAACTCAACCGACTTAAATTTACTGTGAATAAGAAACTGCCAATGCTGTATCTCGACAACCACTGGATGAACCGGATTAAAGGACCCGAGAGCCATGAGGGCACTACGAGAGTCGACGACAACTACAAACGAAGATTGACAATGAGAAAGCAGGAGATGAAGAGCATAGAGAATAGCATAAAGTTCCGCTGTGAAGATGCTAGTCTCCGGAGGTAAGTGACACAAACAAGTGCTGTCAGGAAAAACAACAGAGCAGCCCACACTGTCCGCGGACTTAGATCCACCGGTGAAGATGGAAACAGAGCGGGAATGTGAAGAAAAGTGCTCAAGGAAAAGGCATTTCAGAACCGTAGGAGGGATAAAAGCTGTAGTGATGCGGGTTAAAGAAGTACAAAACTGCGGAAGGGGGACTCTCCACGGGGCAAAGAAGGAACAACACAAGAAGAAATATTAGAAATATGAACCGAAAGAGAATCCTGTAAGCGAGATAACCGGACAGAAAGAGGGAGGTGGTGAAGAGGAACAGGAACCACAGGAGGAGTAAAAGTTAAAGCACAACAGAGGCGAGAGGAAGGATGTTGCAAGGACCGTGCAAGATAGCGAAGACAGTAGCGATCACTGCGGTCCTGGAGAGATAGGAAGCCAGTGTCAACATACAAGCTGGGGACGGGAGTCGAACGAAAGGCACCAGAACTGAGGCGCAACCCAGTATGGTGCAAACCATCATGACGGCAAAGAGTAGGAGAAGCAGACGAGTAAGCAGGGCAACCATAATCGAGTTTAGACAGGACGAGAGAGGAATGTATAGCGACAAGAGTGCGCCTATCCGCTCCCCAAGAAGTATGGGACAACACCTGAAGGAGGGTAAAGGCCTTAGAGCATTCAACTCGGAGGTAAGAGATATGGGGCGACGAAGACAAACGAGTGTCAAAAATCAACCCCAAAAGCTTAGCAGAATCCTTGTACACAATGGGGTGACCATACAGCGACAAAGAAGGACGAAGAACGATACGCTTCCGAGTAAGGCACAAGTCTTAGACGTAGAGAACCTGAAGCCATGATTGGTGGCCCAAGACGACACGGCATCAATTGCAAGTTGAAGCCGGCATTGAAGGAGATGCGAATCATCACCCCGACAGCAAAGGGTAAGATCGTTAACATAGAGAGCGGAGAAGACGCCAGAAGGAAGAGAAGAAAGAAGACCATTGAGGGCAACCAGAAAAAAGAGTAGTGCTCAGAACACTACACTGGGGTACACCTTCGTAATGCTGAAGAGGCAAAGAGAGCGGTACCAAGCCTCATCTGAAAGGAACGACACGAAAGGAAGCTTTGGAGAAAGAGAGGGAGATTACCACGAAGGCCAAAAGAATGAAGTTGGGACAGAATATGATATCACCAATTGGTGTCGTAAGCCTTTTCCAGGTCAAAAAGGACGGCAACAGCGGAGGTCTTCGTAGCAAAAGCAGTATGAATATAGACCTCCAAGTTCACCAGGACAGCCGTTGTGCTGCGGCACTTGCGGAGACCAAATTGAGGAGGGGAGAGGTGGTGAAAGTGTTCCAAGAACCACATCAGACGAACATTAACCATACGTTCAAAGAGTTTGCAGACACAACTTGTGAGGGTAATAGAGCGAAAGTCCTTAGGGGAAGTCCCCAGAGACCCTGGTTTGCGAACGGGGAGGACAACGACATCAAGCCAGTCCTCAGGGACTGACGATGATTCCCAGATCCAATTATACAGACTCAGTAAATACTGAGACGTGCACGGAAGGAGATAGCAAAGCCTCTCAAAATGAATGCCATCGGAGCCCGCCATCATAGAAACGCAGAGGGCCAGCGCAGACCGAAGTTCAGAGAGAGAGAAGGGATTATTATAGGGAAGTCGGAGAGGAGTGCAGAAATCTAAAGAACGAGATTCAAGGACAGGTTAACGAAGAAGGAAAAATTGAGGAAGACTAGAACCAGAGCTATCAAAAGAAAAGTGGGAACCCAGTTCGTTAGCGACCAAACTGGGGTTCAAACACTCAACAGGTCCGCCACAAGAGTACCACGGAGGTGAAGGACCGGCGAGACATTGGGAACGAATTTATCCGCTATCTTGCGGATATACTTCCAGATCTGCAGCAGAGGAGTTTTGGATGTAATGGTGAAGACATATGACATCCAACATTCACTTTTAGCCATACGGATGACCCTACGGGTCACCGCACTCGCCTTCCGAAACAAAAAGAAAGAATCGGCCGTCTGCCGGCGGCGGTGTCTCTTTCAGGCTGCACGCTTACAGTGGACAGCCCGAGCACAGTCAGCATTTCACCAGGGAACTCACTTTCAAATGGAGCCGGATCGTGGAACCTCGAGTGACCCAAATCCTCCAAAGCGAGATCCACACGGCCGCCAACTCTCACACCATTCTGTGGGCCCGTCCAGGCCATTGGTCACAAAGCCCCAGCCAAGAGAAGACGCGTCCATGAATCCATCGAGCGAGAGCTCGGGTAGGCACCAAGGCACTGAACCCCGAAAAAAACAGAAGAGGAAGCCGGCGATGCAGCAGCCAATGGAAGGCACCAGGAGGCCGAACCCACCAATCGCGAGAGTGGCGGAGGAACCCGAAGGAACCAGAACAGCCGACAAAGCCTAACCCGGCCCGGCGGGTAGACCAACACGACAAAGTTCAGACTACCACACAAACCTTCAAGCCACCACCTCCTGACCCAGGAGCCCTCCAGAAACAGCTGAAGGTGGGACTGCAGCCACAGCAGAGTTTCTGGAGGAAGAGACAAGGAGGCAGTCCGAGAGTCCCACACAAGACACAGCCATGTCCAAACTTGAGAGGGAACCAGATGGGACGTCCTCCAATTCACCACTAACCCAAACCCAGTGAGCTTGGAAAAGAACCAAATCCCTGGCGAGACTGGCTGGGAGCCCACACCAGCCAGTCATTGAGGTAGGCCAGAACTCGAACCCCTAAGAGACACAAACAGGCCACCACAACCCGGGTAAGGCGTGTGAAAACGCGAGGTGCCAGATTCAAGCCGAATGGAAGGCAATGAAAGCGGTAATGTTGACCAGACCACACACTAGAAGGTGAAGGGACAACGACGTTTCGGTCCATCCTGGACCATTCTCAAGTCGATTGTGCACAATCGACTTGAGAATAGTCCAGAACGGACCGAAACATCGTCGTCCCTTCACCTTCTAGTGTGTGGTCTGGTCAACATTCTTCAGCCACGTTATTGTGTTATTGTGACTCATCGCCTGCATATGAAAGCTGTAAGCCTGACACCCCACAACAAAACTGGGCCAGTCCCTGAACCTTGGATGAATCGGGCCGTGCCAATACGCATCCTAAAGGTCCAGGGACACTATCCAAGCACCTGGCTCCAAGAGAAGATGGCCCTGGGACAAAAATCATCTGAAAGGAGGGGCAAAAGACCCAGGGGTTCAGACGGGACAAGTCCAGAATGAACCGCAGGTGCACGCAGTCCCGTTTTGGTACTGGGAACAGGCGGGAAACCCACCAGAGGGACAAGGACGTTTTGACCACACCCACGTGAACCCACTTTAAGATGACCTGACAAAGCGCAGAAGAGGCCTGCCCTGCCAGACCTGAACCCCCCGTTGGAGGAGGGGCCACCCAATGCCACCGCAGGCCTCAAGAAACGACCCGAAACCCCCATGAATCGTGGGATCAGGCATGAGCAACAAGCGCGAGCCTCCCTTCCTCCCTCCCCGTTAATGGGGGTGACCCGCAAAAGGGCCAACGCCCCTTACGAGAAGCCGACCGACGAGCAGGGCGATCATCATGCTGACCATACGTTGTTGGCTCCAAAAGCTGCACCGGCTCTGAAACTGGCACCACTGGCCTACCACGATGGGAGGAACCCCGAGCCCTGGCATAACCATCCCGGGAAGAGCCCACACGCCCCCCCCCCCTCCCCCCGAAGAAAAAACAAGTCCGACATGGGATGACAACTAGAAAAAGCTGCCTGCAGATACTGCACCACCACAGACTATGCAAACAGGAAAGGACAAAAAGGCGTAGAAAACCTAAGAGCCAGGGCCCAAACGGATTCCAAGGATTGCACAAACACTGCTAGACGGCAAGCGAGACGAGAAACAAAGAAGAGAGACACCGCCTCCCACAAGATTGGCGCAAACAGCTTTAACAGGGCAGCCGATGCCCGCACCGCCGAGACCAGCGCACCAGACGCAGGACCGGCACCCAGCGCTTCCACATCCTCCTCAAGCCAGTCCGAAGACAGCTCGAGAAGGGAAAAGAAACAGGACCGAACAACCATAAAAGCCTCTCGCCACTCAAGCGTGCAGGACCGACAGAACAGATGCCCACGCCCCCAATGAAAAGAGAGGACAGTTTGCCAACCAGGATGACTCCGTAATCTTGTAACGAACATAGGAAGGAAATGAAGAACCGAACTCAAGAGGGGCAGGATCCATTATCAAGGCATAATCCAGGTCACGCAGGAGGTAAACCGCATGGATCTCCCACACCTCATGAGGCGGGATGCGGAAAGTAAAAAACCTCTGGAAGGAAGGAACCGAAGTACCCAAGGGTACCCAGAACCGAAGCCAGGGAGGAGCCGACGCCATATCAAACTCGTACAGGGAGGGAGGATAAGAAAACCCCACCACCTGTAACAATAAGCCCCACTCAGAAGGTACCAAAACCTAAGTGACGTCAAACGGGGCCCAAGAACCCCAAGTCAATTCCTCCCCAGCCCCAGGATCCCCCACATCAGGACCCGAGGAAGAGCTGTCCTCCAAACCCTCTGCCTCTGGAGAAATGCAGAGTCCACTGGAAAAGCAGGGATGAAGGGGGTCCGCTGGTGCGACCTGAAAGCCCCGGCAGGAAGAACAGGCTCAAAAACCTCTGCCCTCGATTAGGAAGGGACAGTCCCCGAAGCTGCTCGAGTCTCGCCACCAAGAAAACCCTGCCCCACCTCCGAAACCCTCGGACGTTTGGGAGCCGGGAGCAGGGGAAAGGGGGGAGCAGGATGAACCACAGCAGGGGAAGGACAAAGGGGTGCGGACAAAACCAAAGTCGAGGCAACTAACTCCCCCAAATCCGGGTCGCTATAATCCAAACAAGGCAGCCGCGGGGCATCCGAAAAGGCAACCAACAGTGCGTTACAGCAACCTAACCTGGCATGTAACACAGAAGCTGCCTGAACCTGAATATCAGTAACAGTGGACTGGGTGAACTGGAGTACATGCAAGGAACACCACTCACAAGACTCTGGGTCAAAGATGTCATCGACCCAACAACACAGCATAGCGGAGGCAAAGACAGTCAATGTCACCTAGAAACAAGGGGACAGAGCAAACTTCAAACTCGCACAAAGCGAGGTGGGACTCAAGAGGTCTCCTACATTGGACCAATAAGCTCCAATGGGGGTTTCCAGGGCCCTTAGGCTGACTGCTAAGGGAGGCCCAGGCAAGGTACTGCTAACCGATTATCCCATAGCTACCAAACCAACAAACTAAAAGCTGAACGCCTGCGACGTGTGTAAGCACGGGGACCTAGTGGAGGGCCACCAAAACCATACAAGTGGTTCTACCGCCACACCAGGCAAAACAAAACAAAAACTAAAGAAAAACCCCGCAAAAGCACAACGTCTCCAGGGAAACAGAACTAGACGCTATGAGTATATCAGACAGCAGCACAGTTCCTCGCACCCCCTTCAGCGATGAAACTACCTTCTACCCAAGGGCAAACAGGAGTAAGAACCACCCCAGCTGAACCCCAAGGGCAAGCAATCACCAAGCAGCAACAAAACCTAGCAGAGGTAGGTCCCGAACGGCTCAGGGGAAGATAACCCTAGGCCGCAGGGTTAGGCATAACTTACAGTATGTAAGTACAGGGCAGTACTTACAGGGCACCTAGGGGAGGCAGCCCTAGGTATATACAGCCCCAGTACTCGTGTGTAACTCCTGGCTAGCATACCACTAACACTGAACAAAAACACCGCTATGCAGCACTGCTCAAAGGATGGAGTCAGAGTCGATCGACTGCCACCGACACAACAGCCTCTTGATCTGAGGAGAGCAGCCGGCATGGAGGTTTGGGACTGTCCCTCCTCCTGGGGAGGGGGGGGGGGTTGCACAGATGGATGCGCGACGGTTGTTTGCTTGTTTTTGATTGGGGGGTTCTACTTGCTAGTTCGGCTTTCGGTTTCCAATTTTTGACCAGCAGTAGTTTGTTCTAGAATTCCTACCTTTCTAGGTGCTCGACCTGGTAGATGGCAGACAAAGACCGCTTCCAATTACACAGGGGGTGTCTTTAGGCAATTGCTCCTCGTGCCTCTTCTTGAGGCGCCAGGTGCTGGCTCTGGTCCACGGTAGGCCTAGAACTCCAGTGATTGATTGTTGCCACAGTCTAATATGTGCACATCAGCCTGGTATAGCTCTGGGAGCCGAAGGGGCTCGCCACAGAAATGCAAGTGGGCCAACAGCCACACAAGGAAGATCCTCGCCAGAAAAAACAAACAAACAGCGTTGAATGTAATGAAACGCCATTTTCTGGGTGAGTCCCGGAGGCTCCCTGGAGCTATCCATGGCTGATATGGATACCCTAACTATTTTGCATCAGTCGATGTGGGTGGAGTTCTAGGCCTACCGGGGACCACGAGCCAGAACCTGGCCCCTCAGAGAGGCACGGGGAGCAATGGCCCATAGAAATGCACATGTGATTTGGAGCATTCTATATCTGCCATCGACCGGGACAGGCACCCAGAAAGGTAAGCGCCACAAAACAAACCCCTATTCTGGTTAACAACAAAAATCGACAAACGAGTGGACAGAACTCCCCCAGGAAAACGAACTAACAAGCATGACGTCACGCGAGCCGCGCCGCATGTCTGCGCAGCTCCCCTCTCCCCTGGAGGGGGAAGGGGGAGCCCCAGACCCCCGCACCGGCGATCCCCGCCCCAGTTCTGAGGCTGGATATCAAAACCGCGAAAAAAAACCGCCGACCGGAGGGCGGGAGGGTGCCGGGGAGCCTTCGGGACTCGCCCAGAAAATGGCGTTTCATTACATTCAACGCTGGTTTTCTGGGGGGAGCCCCTACGGCTCCCTGGAGCTACCTCACCAAAGACTACCTAAGAAAACAAGGGGACCCGGGAGGCGGTCGGTGAATCACTCCCCAGCACGAAGTCGAGACAATAACCCAAGGTATATCATTCGCCAGAAAAAAGGGAGAACGGCCGCAGACGAAGAAACCTATGATCATGACCATAGGAGCCAAAAACCACTGCGCCTGAGAAGATCAAGTAGCTCTGCCACACGACCCCCAGAGGCGAATGCCAACACAAAAAGAAAACCGAGGCAAAGCAAACCTGACCCCAAGGAGCCACAACCACCAAGGAGAAGAAAAACAGGAGAGCACCCTGTCCAATGACCAGGACGACACAGGCCGTGCATAAGCAGGCCGGAGGTGTAACAACGCGCGATACAACCTGCGAAACGGCGCAGAAGGAATATCTATACCGAAAGCTAGCAGCAGAAACCAAGGTGCCAGACCCAGGAACGGTCCCAAGCGCCTCTACATCCTCCGCAAGCCAATCCTATGACAGCCCCAGGAGGGAAAAGAAAACGCAGGACCAAAACGAAAATGCCACAAGTGTGCAAGTCCACCTCCCCAAGTGCAGCTGACAGGGAAGGAACTCGCATAAGGAGCCGCCCCGCACCAACATCCCGCAGAAGGGCAGGAGCGAAAAGACTCATTAGGAGGAGCAAAATCACTCCCAGGAAAACTAGTAGCGCCGAGACAGTGTGAAGAGAAGAGATATTCACAAAAGAACAAAAAGGCCAACACCCAGAAGCTGCCAGGAAGAGGACCCACAAGCCCTAGAAAGGACCGGAGGGAAGCTCAACCGAATGACGACAGACGCACCAGAACATGGGAAGGAGCAAAACCGTCCCGAACCTTCGAGAACAAAAAGAAGCAAACACAAAGGACGAAGGCCCCAAAACCCCGTCGCACCCAAGACCAAAAGTCATGCAGAAACCCCAAGAAGAGGGGGACATGACGGAAGAAGGCCCGTCCTGGAAAAAAGGGGTGAAGATCGTAGAAAAGCACCCACCGACAGGACGGAAACAACGGGCACAACAGACAAGGAAACCGAGCCCAGTGAGGGGCCGACGCCCACAAAGCACGTGCGGAGAGGGGGAACGGAAAACCCCACACCACAAAACTGCAAGTCCCCCCCAGAGGGGTAGAAACACCCCGGCGGGGACCAACGGGGCCTGAGGCCCCTCACGTGAGCCCCACCCCAGCCCCGGGAACCCACCCAGCAGGCCCCGGGGCCGAGCTGTCCCCTCAAAGCCCCAGCGTCAAGAAAAACCCCGGGGCAGCCGTGAAAAACACGAAGGAAGGGAGCCCACTAGGCTCTGGAACTTGAAACGAAACCGGAGGATAGGCGAGGGGCGAGACGAAGACCCCAAGCCCATCCCCAGCCAGCACAATGAGGCAAGGACAAGACAGTGAAACCAAGGAACATGGAAAAACCAGGCCCGGCACAGCAAGACCGGCAAGGAAGGAGAGCCCCAGAGGGAGCACAGAAGGGTCGAACATAACGCCACAACCAACCCCGACACGCAGCTGCAGTACCAAAACCGCAGCAAAACGTCACCACACTCCCCGAGGAAGCGACAGAAGATAGATAAAGCGTACATGAGTGGCACACAAGGGGACACAGGCGGAAACCGAGCACCCAACTGAGCCACAGGGACGGTAGAAGAAACGTGTGCAGTGTAACAGGCTATCAAAGGAACACAGTAGGCAGCCCAACATGGGCTGACCCCATACACAGCCCCAAGAGCAGAGATGAGAGTACCCAAGAAGCACAGAATCCGCCCGACAGGCAAACGACAGGGAAGAGGCGTAAACAAAGAGCCAGAACCCAACCTGCAAGCACAAGGAGGCGAACACAAAACCTCCGACACAGGAAAATTTACTACCAAACAGGCACTTCCACCGTTGCACTGCAGAACAAGGTGGAGGCGGGGCCCCGAACTCAAGCAAGGTTAGACAAGCATAGGAGAGAGGCAGGAGGAGGACAGGCAGGAACCGCCACGGAAGGGACAAGAGGTCACCCGCAGACACCCGTGAACCGAGGAAGGAATCAGGTGGAGAAAACAAGAGCTGCCCAGTATGGGCTAATAGCCCTGCAGTAGGCACCTCGGGTGATACTGTCCACGTTCTCAAGTACGTATGTACACCCATTCCTACTCCCAAAAACAAAAACAGCGTCAGGACAAAGGAGACGCCAAAACCGCACCAACTCACCTGCAGAACATAGGCCCTGAAGGGCCATGACGCAAGCGTTCGAGTCCGTATCCGCCGGAGGCGGCCAGTGCGCCCATGCTGGAGAGGAGGGGAGCAGCGAAGGAGGCTCCCCACCCAAGAACGCAGGGAGAAACCTCATGATTTCCCCACAGGGGCACCTCAGAACACCCCCAAAGCAACAGGGCACGGATTGGATTAAGAAAAGAGCGAGAGGCGAAGCCCGCCCCCCCCCCCCCCCGAGAAAATTGAAAGCAGAATACGTGTGCACACCGCCTGGAACCAAAAACTCCCACGGCGCATGCGCAGGACGCGAAGTAGCCCAACCAGACGCGAAGTAGCCCAACCAGACGCGAAGTAGCCCAACCAGACGAGAAGTAGCCCAACCAGACGCGAAGTAGCCCAACCAGACGAGAAGTAGCCCAACCAGACGAGAAGTAGCCCAACCAGACGCGAAGTAGCCCAACCAGACGAGAAGTAGCCCAACCAGGCGCGAAGTAGCCCAACCAGACGAGAAGTAGCCCAACCAGACGAGAAGTAGCCCAACCAGACGAGAAGTAGCCCAACCAGACGCGAAGTAGCCCAACCAGACGCGAAGTAGCCCAACCAGACGAGAAGTAGCCCAACCAGGCGCGAAGTAGGCCAACAAGGCGAGAAGTAGCCCAAACAGGCGCGAAGTAGCCCAACAAGGCGAGAAGGAGCCCAAACAGGCGCGAAGTAGCCCAACAAGGCGAGAAGTAGCCCAACAAGGCGAGAAGTAGCCCAACAAGGCGAGAAGTAGCCCAACAAGGCGAGAAGTAGCCCAACCAGGCGCGAAGTAGGCCAACAAGGCGAGAAGTAGCCCAAACAGGCGCGAAGTAGCCCAACAAGGCGAGAAGGAGCCCAAACAGGCGCGAAGTAGCCCAACAAGGCGAGAAGTAGCCCAACAAGGCGAGAAGTAGCCCAACAAGGCGAGAAGTAGCCCAACAAGGCGAGAAGTAGCCCAAACGGCCACAAAGGAGCCCAAACGGCCACAAAGGAGCCCAAACGGCCACAAAGGAGCCCAAACGGCCACAAAGGAGCCCAAACGGCCACAAAGGAGCCCAAACGGCCACAAAGGAGCCCAAACGGCCACAAAGGAGCCCAAACGGCTACAAGGAGCCCAAACGGCTACAAGGAGCCCAACCTGTTCAGAACAGAAGGAATCAGTCTGGAGGCAAACTCCGGGACACGCAGGAGGAAGCCGCAAAGGCCAACCGCACCGCAGGCGAAGAGATGCGGTTAGCCGAAAACCTCCTGAAGACAGAACCGAACCCGGGGAGGAGCAGAACCCAAGCCCAAATCGTACGCAGAGGGGGGAAAAGAAAACCCCACTCCTCGCAACAGTAAGCCCCGCTCAGAAGGACGGAAATCCAGGCGGGGCACAATGGAGCCCAAGGCCCCCAAGGCCGCTCCTCCCCAACCCCAGGAGCCTCCGCACCAGGCCCCGGGGCCGAGTCGACCTCCAAAGCCCCGGCCTCACAAGAAAAAACCGGGGCAGCCGAGAGAGCTGAAAGAGAAGGGGCCCATTGGTCAGACCCCGGAGCATCGGCCGGAGGAACAGACTCGAATGCCTCCGCAGCTACCCTGGACGGGGCAACCCCCGAAACTGCCCAAGTCTCAGAACCTCTAACCCCGCCCCGACCCCGAAGCCTGCAGATGCATAGGGGCCGGAAGCAGGAGGGGAAAAAACAAGGGGGGCATGGAAGGAACCAAGGCTGAAGCGACCAAAACCCCCCAAGTCTGGGTCCCTACACAAGCGGGGCAGCATCGGGGCGTCCGGGGAAGCGACAAACCAGAGCACGTTGCAACATCCTACCCAGCAACGCGCGAGCTGCCTGCACCCACGGGAATTCATCAGCAGACTGGGTGAATGGAGTCACGAACAAGCAACAAAGCTCGCAGGACTCAAGGGTCGAATGTGTCACCGACCCAACAGGCAGCATGATGGAGGCAAAAACAAGAAGAGTCACCCAGAGACAAAGGGACAGAGCAACCCTCAACTCACACAAAGTGAGAGGGGACGCAAGGGTCTCCACTACCGGACCCGAGAGCCCCCGGGGGGTTTCCCAGGGCCCCTAGACTGGGTCTGCTAAGGGTTATTCCAGGCAGGGTACTGCTAACCGGCGCCCCAAACTACCAAGCAAACTGCTAAAGCTGAACCCACGGGACGTGTCCACTCGCGAGGGCAAAGCAGGGGGTGCCACCACACAAACAAACCTAATATAAGGGGGGGGGGAACACAAGGCAGACCCCCCTACCAGGCAAAAACAAATAAAAGAAAAAACCACACAAGTGGACAACGTACCCAGAGGGAACAGAGCCGGCCGCTGTCATAGGTGAAAACTAGCTACGCAGTACCCTGCGCCCCACCAGTGCTATAACTACCACTTACCCCAAGGTAAACAAGGGAGTGAAACCCCCAAACTCTCGGGGCAGCCAAACGCCAAGCAGCGAAAAGCCAACAGAGGTAGACCCAAGGTGACTTGTGGAAGGCAACCCCAAGCCCCAAGGGCGGTACTTACAGGGCACTCAGGGAAGGTGACCCTAAGCACATGCAGCTCGAGTACCTGAGAATACTACTCCCAGCTCACACGACCACCGTAAAAGCAGCACTGCAAACAAGTCACAGCACTGAAACAAGACTGGAGCTGGAGCCACACGACCGTGCATTATCCCATCAGCCAAGGAACTGGGGCGGGGATCGCCGGCGCGGGGGTCTGGGGCTCCCCCTTCCCCCTCCTGGGGAGGGGAGGGGAGGCTCGCGTGACGTCATGCTTGTTAGTTCGTTTTCCTGGGAGAGTTCTGTCCACTCGTTTGTCGATTTTTGTTGTTAACCAGAATAGGGGTTTGTTTTGTGGTGCTTACCTTTTTGGGTGCCTGTCCCGGTCGATGGCAGATATAGAATGCTCCAAATCACATGTACATTTCTATGGGCCAATGCTCCCCGTGCCTCTCTGAGGGGGCCAGGTTCTGGCTCGTGGTCCCCGGTAGGTCTAGAACTTCACCTACATCGACTGATGCAAAATAGTTAGGGTATCCATATCAGCCATGGATAGCTCCGGGGAGCCGACGGGGCTCCCCCCAGAAAAGTACAACGTTCCCAGGGGAACAGAACCAGCCACTATGCATATATCAGACAGCTGCATAGTACCTTGTGCCCCAGCCAGCAACGATACTACCTCCTACCAAAGGGCAAACAGAGGCAGGAACAACCCCAACTGACCCCAAGGACAGGCAATCACTGAGCAGCAAAAGAACCCTGCAGAGGTAGTTCCCAAACGGCTTGTGGTAGATAACCCTAAACCGCAATGGCAGTAGTTACAGGGCACCTGGGGGAAGAGGACCCTAGGCACATGCAGCCCCAGTACTGTACTTCTGGAATTATTCCTGGCTCATACACCACCACATTGCAGCACAACACCACAAGGCACAGCACTGCTCAAGGATTGCAGCCTGAGTCAATCGATCACCACCCAATGCCACAGAACTGGGATTGGGTAGCTGGCACGGGAGGTTCGGGATCCCTTCCCCTTCCCCCTTGTGCAGTTGCGCAGACAGCGGCGCGGTGGCTGTGGTGACTAAATGCTTGTTTGTTTGTTTGTTTATTTTCTGAGTGGGAAGTTCTGCTTGCTTGTTCAGCTTTCGGTTAGCAATTTTTCACTGGTTGTAGTTTGTTTTGGGATTCCTACCGTTCTGGGTGACTGACTTGGTAGATGGCAGATACAGACTGCTTCCTACTACAGGCAACTGGTGATATGTCTCGAACAAATTTACCAGCAATCTTATCATTTTCTTCCAGATCTGGGGCGAGGGGTGTCAACCGTAATGGTGGAGACAGAATCTCTAACTCTTCTGTTTAGCTGTATGGATGGCTTTACGGGCCACCGCACTCACCTTTCAAAACAAAATGAAAGATTCAGGAGTCAGTCGGTATCGATGTCTTTTCCAGGCTGCATGCTTACAGCATAACACACGAGTACAATCTGAATTCCACCAGGGAACACACTTCCAGATGCCATGGGAAGCATAGTAAGGAATAGAGCAGTGTAGCATCCAATAAAGTGTTGTGAAAAAGTAGGAGGGCTCAAGAGGAAGGCAAGTTAGTAATTATCAAAGAAGGCACCAAGCCGAGAAGGCTATGTAGCACCATTAAGAGGAAGGTAAATCGGATAGGTTGGAAAGAGGAACGCAGAGGGTGAAAAGATTTCAGTCCGCCTTATCAAACTGCCACCAAACACAAGAGGAGAGGGCAGAAAAAAAATTGGATTACGAGTATGAGGAAACGGTCACTGTTATGAAAGTCATTGAGACAACCCATTCTCCCGAGCATTCCCAACGTCACTAAACTGTACTAAATTGCCCAAACCTAACCTATCCTAGGACCCACATACAGAAAACAGGACATCACATCAATTTTGCAAGATGCTACCATTTTTAATTCATCAGATTTTGGCCTAAGGGGAAATTTTCACATCATGCATCACCCCAGAGTGCATGGAGACAATGAAAATCACCCAAAAGGAGCAAAGGCTCTGGTAATGAGTCCAAGAGGTGGCTAAGATTGGGAAGAGAAAGAGGAACACATAGGGAGAAATGGAACAGACAATGTACTATTTAGCTATTAAGAAGCCTGGATTTACCCGAGGGCCACTTTCACTAGTGACCTCAATGATAACAGTAAGCCAGAGGCTTGTTAAAAGTCCCCCCATTAGCCTTGATAATCTTTTCCAGTTTGATTTTGAAATTCAAAGAGTCTTGGCATTTACGGCTTCAGCTAGTAGGCAGTTCCATTGGTTTATAACCCTGTGGGTGAAAAAGCATCTCCTGTTCTCAGTCCTGCATTGTATCTTGTCGAGCTTGAAACTTATCGCTCCCACAGCACCGCTCCTGTGCCAGGTAAGTCCTCTACAGGCTCACCATAGCCCGTGCTACTTGCCCTGCTCCTGTGCCAGGTAAGTTACAGGCTCACCATAGCCCATGCTACTTGGAACTTGTTCAGAGTAGCTGAATCTGTAACAACATTGAAACTGTTGCTCCTTGTTTTCGTCACATTAGACCTTTTGAAGATATTTTCCGGATCAACATCCACCAAATTGTTCAGTATTTTAAAAGTTTCAATGAGATCTGCCCTGTCGTGCCTGGTTTGCAGAGTTGTTAGCTCTGTGGCCCTCAACCGTTCCCAATACGTGAGATGATTTAGCTCTGGAATGATTTTTGTTGCCCAGTTATCTTGAGGTTATCTTGACTTGATTTCGGGGCTTTTAGTGTCCCCGCGGCCCGGTCCTCGACCAGGCCTCCACCCCCAGGAAGCAGCCTGTGACAGCTGACTAACACCCAGGTACCTATTTTACTGCTAGGTAACAGGGGCATAGGGTGAAAGAAACTCTGCCCATTGCTTCTCGCCGGGGCCTGGGATCAAACCCAGGACCACAGGATCACAAGTCCAGCGTGCTGTCCGCTTGGCCGACCGGCTCCCCAATGTTGCACTTTCTCCAGAGCAGCTATGTCCTTCTGAAGATGGGGTTATTATGCTTGGATACAGTAATCCAAATGGGGCTGCACCAGAGACTTTTACAATTGAATCATCACCTTTCTTTCCTTAAAAGTCAAAGGTACTCTTGATTATTCCAAGGGTTTGGTTAGCCTTTTTGTGACTGCTGCTCCTACCTGCTGTGCAACTTTCAGTGAGTAGTGGATTTTGACTC
Source organism: Procambarus clarkii (assembly GCF_040958095.1). Taxonomy (NCBI): domain Eukaryota; kingdom Metazoa; phylum Arthropoda; class Malacostraca; order Decapoda; family Cambaridae; genus Procambarus; species Procambarus clarkii. The sequence goes on from NC_091167.1 coordinate 15,968,591, forward strand.
CAAGGCCCCACATGCAGGGTATGGCATTTGTCAAAATTAAAAAGCATTTGCTAGTCTTCTGACCATTTGTGGAGTTCAAGTAACTTTTTGTAGGGGCTCCAATATCATTATTATTCCCACTTGTTGACCAGACCACACACCAGAAGGTGAAGGGACGACGACGTTTCGGTCTGTCCTGGACCATTCACAAGTTTATGAATTGACTTGAGAATGGTCCAAGACGGACCGAAACGTCGTCGTCCCATCACCTTTTAGTGTGTGGTCTGGTCAACATACTTTAGCCACGTTATTGTGACTCACCACCTGCATTATTCCCACTTTACCGTATATCTTTGTGTCATCTGCAAATTTGATGATGTGGTTTGTAATATTCCCATCTATGGGAATATTACAAACTATTACATTTGATGTAATATTACATTATTACATTTGATGTAAATGATAAATAGGTTGGCCCCAAAATGTACCCCCAGTAAGTACCCCACTTACACATTTCTCCAGTCAGATTTGGATCCATTTAGTACGACCCTTTGTGTTCTTTGTTTCAGCCACTTTTATCCATTCTAATATTATACCATTTATTCCATGGGCCTGTAATTTCCTTGCCAGTCTTTTATGTGATTCCATATCAAAGGTTTTAGCCCATGTATACTACATCCCTGCACAGTTTACGCAGTCACCCTGCTAAGTTTGGCGAGGCTAGTCCAAGCTTCATGCTTTTTACCTTGAATACACAAACACACTCTTTTATAGACATATAATTTCCCTATATGTTTATTATTAGTCCTATGATTATCCATTTTGGATAGCTATTATTTGACTTAATTGATTTAAATGGTAAATTGCTTCAAATACTTCACCTCCTATTTCACTCTAACATTCCATAACATTTTTTGTTATTCATAATTAAAATCCTCACTTTACTTCTGATATTGTTTAACAAAATATTCAAGGAACATACCCTCGACCCTTCCTCAAACTCCATTTGAAAGTGCTAAATAGTATACAGAGCAAAAAATATACAGAAAGATGGAATAAGTATTGGAACCTACTAGCAATGTAATGGCACCTCGTATCATACACGAAGATCAAACCCCTTGTCCGGTCTTCAATGGCACTTTCCAAGCCTGAAATGACTGCAGGAATATCCACTGGTATTCTTGTGAGGATACAAAGAACAGGCAGTCTTCTAGACGGGCTGAGACAGGTGCGGCCAAAGTGGATGATGGCATCGGCACCGACATGTTCTGCGGCCACTTCATCAACGCAACAGCTGCCAAAATAACACCATTAAAAATATAGTGATATGTGTAATAACATGCATCTTTCTGGGCATGAGACTTGGTGGCTTCCCTAGTTTATGCTCTGGATATTAGGATAAGGCAATTAAACATTAGGTATTCAGAAGGGTCTCAAAGTTTACTAAGGGCATCTGTCAAGGAAGGAAAGACCAAGCTCAACGAAAAACCTGAAGACATGAAGCAGAGCACCCAAGCATCTCAGACCTGTCACCTGGAATACCTTTAGACACTTCCCCACAACACTGCCACTGGAGCCTGTCGTGAAATAGCTAAAGGGAGAATCCTCTATAGCAACTAAACCTCGGTGAATGTCAGAGGAATTGACTGTAAGGAGGAGGAGGAAACTGCAGCTCACCCTGCCCCATAGCCAAAGGTGCACCAGAACATTTACTCTGGTCAGGGTACCCAAGAAATATGTTAATGAGAATAGACCACGTGAGAGATCAAAGCAGCACATTGAAAGCGAAATACCTGCGAGAGGGATTGGTATGTAGCGTGGAAAATGGGGAGGCATACAGTGAAGAATGTGACCAAGTGGACTCCCGGGGCTAAATTCATGAAGCAGTTACATAAGTACTTACGAACGTGTACATCTTTCCTCAATCTTTGACAGCTTTGGTTACATTTATTAAACAGTTTACAAGCTTGAAAATTTCCCAATCAACTGTTGTTGTTATAAACAGCTTCCTGGTGCTTCAGAGCTCATTAACTGTTTAATTATTGTAAACAAAGCCACCAAAGATTGAAAAAAATGTACAGGTTCGCAAGTGCTTGCGTAACTGCTTTGTGAATCTGGCCCCTGGATGTGACCTATGACTTCACACCATCTAGCTTGACATGCAGCATAGAAACTGTCAGTGAATTACGAAGGAGCCGAGCAAAACATTTGAACAAGGCATCTGCAACCAGATAGCACATTAGACAAAGAGGAAGTGCTTTGATATCATTATACTGGTTTGCAGTGATTCGTTTTGGTTCATTCAGTGCGTTTCCAAAGACTTCTTGGAGTGAGTTTAGGAATTTTGTTATCTATATCTATATCTATAAAGGCAATGCCTATTTGCCTGTTCATGCTTGAGGCCCCAGGTACTTGGGGCTAGGTAAGGTACTTATCAGTAGAATGCACTAAGCCAGTATAACTATATAGCACTTGGAAGAGATACGAGGACAAGGAACTGGGATTGAACGGAGCAAACGAATGGTGCCTTCAGCCATCCACTTGGACCACTGGCGACCGAATGCACACTTGCTTGAAGAGAGGTCCTTGCTCTACCGACCAGTCGAAGCAGCTGGGAAACCCACTTGGGGCTAGCCTCGAATTTTGCAGTGTAACTGGTCTTTGTCTGGGGTTGGTCAAGGCTGGGTTGGGGTTGAGCCACATGTAACCCACCCTTTTGCATGAAATGGCAAATCATACCATTGTATTACATTTATAATAGAAGGAGATGGGGGGGGGCAAGGGGAGGTTATCTTAAGGTTATCTTGAGATGATTTCGGGGCTTTTTCTTTTTTTAGTGTCCCCGCGGCCCGGTCCTCGACCAGGCCTCCACCCCCAGGAAGCAGCCCGTGACAGCTGACTAACACCCAGGTACCTATTTTACTGCTAGGTAACAGGGGCATAGGGTGAAAGAAACTCTGCCCATTGTTTCTCGCCGGCGCCTGGGATCGAACCCAGAACCACAGGATCACAAGTCCAGCGTGCTGTCCGCTCGGCCGACTGGCTCCCAGACCGGGGAGGAGGAGGAAGGGGAAGAGGAGAGGGGAAAGGAGTAATAGGGGAGAAGGTGGTGGTATATAGTGAGGATGGCTACAGTGATGATAGCACAAAGTGAACATGCCTGTCACCCAAGTAATGCCAGGTACCTCTACTTATTATACAAGGCAGTAGGCCTTGTTTCAAGTTTATATCAAATCCTCAGAGTTAACAAGGAATAATTGTAAAATGCTCTTGCTTCCAATAGGATGTGATAGTCTCGTTAATACCTGAAGTGTAATTGCTTTGCTCCGAGTCAGAGCACAAGTCAGGGCAGTCACTGAGGAAAGACTCTAGGAAAGACATTCACTTTGTTCACACAAAAAGTGAGGCAGTAAAAAATCAGTGAAGTACTGTATATAGATGCATGAGAGGGTATAACAAAGGGGGAAGTAAACAAGATTTTAAAAATACCAACACAGGATAGAACTCCAAACAATGGATATAAATTAGCCAAATTGAGGTTTCGATGAGACCCAGATAAATACTGGTTTGTAAACAGGGTTTTTGCTTTTTGAAATAAATTTCTGGATAACATAACATACAAGGGATTGATGGATTATTTCAAGTGTACGTTATAAATGTACTGTACATATAAATAAGTTTTGGTGGATATAAATGAGCTGCCTCATACGGGCCAATAGGTCTTACTGTATACCTGTATTTGGATTTGATGTCCAAAGGGTTTGGGAGTGGATAGGGGAGGTAAAGGGATGGGGAGGTGAAATTCTAGAAGAGAATGTGGGTATGAAGAAAGAGAAGGTTTGAAAGTTCGGTGGCCTGTCCACCATGGGGTTGGCACATTGTGTCGTTTGTTTGAGTATGTGAATGTTGGATTGTCAGTACATTGGCTGAGTGGGCTAGTGTTTGTGTCCTAGCTGGTGTCTGGAAACCCTTAAGCTGTTGGAGTTGGCTACAGGAGATTAATCTTAGCAACATCAGGGTAGTTACTCTTCAAGTAGCACAAAAAAGGTTTTTCGTTATTTGTTTTTTTATTTGTTTTTTTTATTTTATTATTATTATTATTATTATTATTTTTTTAGGTACACAGTGGTGCCTCGGTTTATGAACGTCCCTGTTTACGAACTTTTCAGGTTACGAGCCAGATTTGTTCAGAAAATTTGAATCGGGACACGAACTTTAACTCGGGATACCAGTTTGTTGATACGCATATGGCCGACCTAGCGCATGGTGACATGGTGATCGCACTTCAGTTTACCTGTGCCTCACGCCCAGTGACTATCCCGCCTGAATTCTTTGCAAGGATTTACATTTTCATTTTGGATTTTTGGTTATTTGAGCATAAAAGTTGTTATTATATATCTCGCCATGGGCCCCAAGAAAGCCAGTGGTAAGGTTCAAGGCAAGAAAACACATGTGAGAATGACCATAGAGGAAAAACGAGAGATCATTCATAAACATGAAAATGGTACTCATGTTGTTGAACTAACTAGGCAGTACAACAAATTTTCAGGAGAGGAAGAGGAGGCAGTTGAAAATGTCCCTTCCTCATTAATTAAGAAAATGTGTGCAGTATGGGAAGGACTGCAAAGTTTTGCTGAAAAGAATCACCCAAAGAAAGCTGTAGGTAGGCTGTTGCATTAATCTTTTCAATGACAATGTGATGCCTCACTACAGACAAGTGTTGCAAAGAAGGGAAAACAATCTTCAATGGAACGTTTCCTTGTGAGAAAAGTGAGAAAATCAAGCAGTGAGCCACAACCAGGACCTAGTGGTATGCAGGCAAAACGTGCCAGAGAGTGCACTCCAGAGAAATCTTCACTGCCTGATGTTATAATGGAAGGGGACTCCCAAGCATTAACACCTCTCCTCCTTCCCCCTCCTCACCATCTTCCATACGCCAACAGCAGTCATCAGCAAGGGTAAGTAATAACTTGATCATACTTTTGTAGTGAAGATTTGGGTGAATTAGGTATAAAATTTACTTTCTAGTGAAGTTTTTGAGGAGTCAGGAACGGATTAATTCATCTCCCATTTTTTCATATGGGCAAATTTGCTTCGGTTTACAAATTTTCGGGTTACGAACCATCTCCAGCAACGGATTAAATTCTTAAATCGAGGTACCCCCTGTAAATCGGGTCAAGGATAGACCACTCATCTGGGTCGTAAGGCAGACCACTTTGTATTTAGGGTCTCGGAAAGGTCTGATCATGAATGTGTCTGATCACTTTTTGTTGGAGAGTGATTCTTCTGGATCTGTGTGGTGATTTGTGGATCTCGTAGTCACTGGTGGTATTTACTGCTTCGTGGGGTTCTTTGGGGGTCTGGAACATACATGTGCTTCTTGCGGTACAGCTGCCTTCTGCCAAGTAGCTGAGCCTGGTGTTCATTGGCATCATGTTGAGAGACTCGTGGATCTGGTCTGTTCTTACCCTGTCTGCCTTTTAACCACTGTGCTGCTCGCCCTCCAAATACAGCACCCGTCGTGCGCAGGAAATAAATTTTCAGGATTTTTTTCTTGGGGGGGGGGGGGAAGGGAAGCGTTAAAAACAGAAATGTAAAATTAACAATTGTACTTACAAACTGTACTCAAAATTGTACTTACTTTGGCCGCAATGTGGGTCCGGAAAATGTTGTGTGACGTCATGATTTGCTGGTCGCCCATGGCTTAAGACTCCTGGGGGCAGTCGCGCGCCAGGTTCAAGATGCTTGAGTTGCCACAAATAATTTTTTTTCATTTTTTGTGCACAGTTCCAAATACATTTGTTTTTTCTTGCCAATCCTATGTATAATGAACACGTACACCATAGTATGGCAGTAGAACATCCGTACTGTCCAAAGGCATTGTGTTACGTGCATCACAAATGTGTTTACATATCTTGCAGATATTTCTGATGCAGAACATGATGTGTCATGCTCATTTATGTATATTTACAAAATATTTACACACTGTACAGTATCACACACTATATATATACACCATCAACAGACTCGGAACTCGGCGAGTGTGTGATATGCTGCGAAACAGCCAACAGGGCATAGTGGAACTTTGCATTATGCACCAGGTGCTAATGCATCTTCACTTTTGTTCTCTACAAGTAGTGTTCTTGCATACAATACCGGCACGTTTACCCTTTTCCCGTGATGCTGTGCCTGGCATATACTTGAGCATGTGAACACCGAACATCTCGTTACTCCTCAGTCTGTCTGGAACTGCGTGTGGCATTGTTGCTGGCACCCCGCCCGGTGCAACAGAGCCCTCCTTCCCATACTTCACGAGCAGTTGTGACAACAGCAACACAATGTCCGTATTGGCGGTCTCCTGCCTGATTTTACTAGATACATGTTGAAACAATTGAGCACTGCAACATCAATGAGGTGGAAAAAGAACTTTTTCATCCACTTCACAGACTGACGCACACACTCGACGGCACCGAGCATCATGTCACATTTATCTACTAAGCTCATGTTCACGTTGTAGTCTATGACACAATCGGGTTTATATATGGGGAAGCGCGTTTGAAAGTGCACTTTGCCACTGTCCAACATGGCACCGGTGTGAACTGTTGTCAGCACATTCACCTCGTGTCTTTCCCTCCACCGCACTGATAGCATATTGACACACTTGCACAGCTGGCAATCACCCACTGCAATACCTATGCCAAATACTGGCAATTCCTTCCTGTGGGCCTTCACAGTGCCAGATGCACCAGTGTTGTGGGCAAGGAGGTATCTGGTCAACAAGGGGCTGGTATAGTAGTTGTCGGTGAACAGTATATGCCCCTTGTTCAGCAATGGTTCCATGAGGGTTTTGATGACACTGCCGGAGAACCCGAGATCGTCTTGAGCTGGTATGTCTATGTCTGTACCTGAATACAATATCATGTCCATGATGATACCAGTTTCGCAGTCGCACAGCATGAAAAAGCGCCATCGATTTTAGTCCAAATCGATGGCGCTTTGATGGGATGTACTGCTTGAACGCCAGTCGCCCTATGAACAGTATTAGCGATTCGTCAATCACCACATTCTGTCCTTGTACAAAATAGTCACAGAACTTGCCTCTCACGTCACTGAAAACCTTCTGTACCTTCCAAACCTTCCAAAGTCTGTCGGGCCTGTCCTCATTTGCATTATTTTCAAAGTGCAGGCACCTGAGAAGCAACAGGAACCTATTACGTGACATGTACCTGTTGAACACTGGGGATAGAACAAGGCTGTCTTTGCTCCAATAATCTTGGATGACGTGTTTCTCAGTGTTTCATCATCATGCTCAATGCGAGAAACACACACTATACATTTCATCAATTGTGGTGTCCTTCCATCGTGTCAGGCGAGAGGCAGGTAAAATGCCGGCGTCTAAGAGGCTGTGAGCGTATCTGTTCGTCTCAGTTACAAGATGAGTCATGAATTCATTATCAAAATACGCCAGTAAATAGTCTATTTTGGCCATATCCTCACTTGTATACGGGAATAATGGTGTCACACCAACATCGCTACCATCAGAAGTTGGTATTTGTGGAACAAATGCAGCACAATCCTCCCACACAAGTACACCCGGGGGTTTGGTTTTGGCACCAACACCACCACGAGCACCAAAAACTTGGCTTCATCGTCTGGTGCTGGAGCTGCGTGTGGGTATGGTAGGAGATGAGGCTGATGTGCGTATCGTAGGCCTACCGTGAACACCTGATATAGAGGGAACACAGTCGTCAATGTCCTCTATAGCTGCGTGACATGCTACCACTTGCCGTGATGTGTTGCTGGGGCAGCAAAACCCCCGCCTAGTAACACCCTCGTTGCTCATACTTGGGTCGTCAACACTACTTGTATCGGAGCCTATCTTACTGAAGCTCAAGAATGATTCATCGCAAGTACTATCACTGAATAAACTTGCATCAGAGGACACACATGGTGGTGATGACTAACGGTGTTGACCCAGGGCGGCGAGGCAAACCGGCCGAGGCGCGTGTACTGTACACACTCGCGAGATCATCCACCTCAGTCTCTCCCTCACTCGTATCAGACTTCTGTGTAAGGTCTTTCTCTGGATCATAGTCTAAGTCATCATCCATAGCACCATCATCATACAAAATGTGGCATATTTCCTCCTCAGAGAGTCGTTTTCCATGAGCGCGGCTGACCGTGGAGCGGGAGCTTGTAGACGATGCGTCAGACATGGTTGCTTTTTTTAAACCGAGGCTTCCCACAGCCGTGGGGCATGCTGGGATTTTTTTCAAGATGGCGGACGATCACTGGGGCCCCCAGGCATCCATTTTGTACCCACGTCACCGCTCGCCAGTTTTGAATGGTACGCTAAAAATATAAGATTCCAGAGGCTCGTTGCGAACCCCGTCGACTGCGTGCAGGCACGTTGTGCAGTTCAGTGGTTAATGATCACTTAGATTTATCAAACACTTTCTGAACCTAATTTGCCAAATAACAAAAATTCTTAGGTCAGGTGAGGAACATGATTAATATATAATTCAATCCCAAGCAGAATGCTTAATCATAGCATAATTTATTAAATAAAATATATTCATGCTATGATACCAAGCAAAATTAAAATGGCCTGTTGCTGAAGATATTGCAAATAAACACTTCAATGTCCATCCATCTCATTTAAGTGTATTGTCACTATTAAACTAAAAATATAAAACATACATTTTCTAAACTAACAGATACACACAATTAAATGAGTTGAAGATCATGTGCCGGAAGAACACAGTGCTGAATAACCTAAGCTGTACCAGCACCTGGCCCAAGGTTTGAATCTGAACATACAAATAATTATCAAATAAAGGTATCAAGTTGAGAAGACTATGTAGCAAACTAAAATGTAACGTAAGGTAATTATCAGGAGAAAGCTTTAACCACCGAACTGCATAACGTGCCTGCATGTGCTTGACAGGGGGTGCGCAACGCGCCTCAGGAATCTAATAGGTATAGCGTATGATTCAAAACTCCTGCGGCTACATGGGTTTCACATTAGCTTCCTCAGGGCTCTTGTAAACAGATGCCATCTTTAAAAAAAAATCGTGGTCCACATTTCCGGGTGAGAGAGCCTTAGTACTGAGTAAGCAACCAAGGCTGGCACTCGCAGCATGAGCTCACAGCACTGCTGTTCAGCTTGTGACCACAGCATCGCCTAATAATATCAAAATATATATGTAACTGGTATTATTTAGCCATGATAGTATTACAGAAGAGCCTGAGTGTGATAATGACTGGGTACAATGTTCAAATCAGCGAATCAATGCTGTTCAAGATGTTCACAGCGCTAGCCACAGCACCACAGCATTATTTCGTCCATCTAGGAATATTCAAACGACTTCTTATGTTTCTTTACAAAATAAACTTGTGTTCAATTACAGTGGTACCTCAGCTTACGAATTTAATCCATTCCCAGAGACGGCTCGTAACCCGAAAATTCGCAAACCAAAGTGAATTTCCCCATAAGAAATAATGGAAAATGAATTAATCCATTCCAGACTCCACAAAAAATTAACTTTAAGGTACATTTTATACCTAAATCGCCCAAATCTTCAGTAATAAAGTATGTACAAGTTACTACTGACCATTATTGATGATTCGTTGGTGTATGGAAGACGGTGAGGATGGGGAAGGAGGAGAGGTGTTAGTGTTTGGAAGGGGAGTCCCCTTCCATTATAACATCAGGTAGTGATTATAACTGCCTGACACACTGAACGAACCTTTTTGACATTTTTTTTCAAATGTTTTCAATTTTTTTTCTAAACATCAGGCAGCAATGACTTCTCTGGGGTACACACACTGGCACGTTTTGCCTGCATACCACTAGGACCTGCTTGTGGCTTACTGCTTGTTTTTCTCCCTAAAACCCTGTCTAGTGACACTTGTTTTTCCCTTGTGACGGTAACGCGTTGGTGTTCGGCTGTTTAAGGCTAGGGGTATGGCCTCGTCACATAGTTATAAAAAAAATAGAAAAACTGGAACTTCGTCTGTGGTAAGGTAAGGAGAAGACACACAAAACACAAGTAAACTTTAACAATGAAATTTTAATTACGTTAAATAAATCAAAACATGAATAAATGGACAAACAAATTCGTATAATAAAATCAATCAATCAAAATAATAAGAATAATTAAATGACACAATGAAAAGTTACGTTAAGGCAAAAATAACAAGAAGTGCAACACAAAAGTAAATGGGAGGTGTTGGAATATTGGCTTTAAGCCACCACTTCTCTCAGTACACGCTAGCGTCTAGCCGGGAGGAGTGGTGACAACGAGAGCACCGAATATTCTGAGGTCTGAGGTCGTGGCGACCCCAGACATCAAGTAGTATGGGGGGGCGAGTGCAGGTGCAGCCAGACCGGCGACCAATCAGCGGAGCCGGCAGCGATCAACATGTAGTTTGGTGGTTTGAGTCCGAACAGGTGGCTGGCTGCATACGTTTTGCTCACCCTGGCAAGCCTTGCTGGTGTTGTTGTCGTTGTTGGACATGTCTTCCATAGTCGTTTTATATAATTTCGACGACGTAATTATGGAGGGAAGAGCAGGCTCAATCTCTTGAAGGAGATTATCGTCACAACTCTCCCCCGAAGCCTGCGGTTCTGGAAGAAGTACGTCGTTATGTGGTGGAGTAATGGATGGAGTCGCTTCTACTTCATAAACTCTGGAGAGGGCATCGGCTATGGTGTTGTCAGAACCCCTGATATAGCGGATCTCCAGGTTGAAGTCTTGTAAATACAGAGCCCATCGTAGAAGACGCTGGTTGGTGAATTGGGCTTGATGTAGGAAGCGGAGAGGGTTGTGGTCTGAGAAGATGGTGGTAGACCTGGCGCCTTGTAGGTACGGAGCGAAGTGTTGGAGGTTCAGGACGATGGATAGTAGCTCCTTTTCAATAGTGCTGTAGTTCCTCTGGTGTGGTTTCAGTTTGTAGCTGTAGTAGCTGACAGGTAGAACCTCCTCGCCTCGTTGTTGCATCAGGACACCACCAACGCCGGTACCACTGGCGTCGACATGAAGGACGAAAGGCTTGGTGATATCTGGAGAGGCGAGAATGGGGTTAGAACAGAGGAGGAATTTGAGTTGTTCGAAAGCAACGGTTTGCTGTATGGTCCAATTATACCGTTGCTTGGGACTGGTTAATAGAATTAGAGGTGTGGCAACTGTACTGAAATTCCTCACAAACCTACGGTAGTAAGAGGCAAGACCAAGGAAGCGCAGGAGCTGCTTCCTGGTGGTAGGCTGTGGATACTGTTGGATGGCTTGAGTGTGTGAGTCTAACGGAGCTATGCTGCCACTCCCAATAACATGACCCAGATAACGCACTTTACCTTTCGCGAAAGTGGACTTGCCCAGGTTGATGGTGAGGCCGGCTGTCAGGAGCTTGGAGAACAGACGTCGTAGCTGGAGCAGATGTTCACTCCAGGAGTTGGAGGCTACGACGATATCGTCCAGGTAGGCGTATGTGTTATCCAAGCCCTGGATGACACGGTTGACAGCTCTTTGAAAGGTGGCCGGGGCATTACATAGTCCGAAAGGAAGGCGTTCATATCTGAAAAGTCCAAAAGGAGTGATGAAGGCAGATATCTCTTTAGCGCGCTCCGTAAGACACACTTGATAGTACCCCTTAAGCAAGTCCACTTGGGACAAGTACTGGGCACTACCAATGGCATCAAGGATGTCATCTATCCTTGGCAAGGGGTAAGCATCCTTGACAGTGACAGAGTTCAGTTTACGATAGTCAGTGCACAACCGCACCTTACCTTGGGGTTTGGGCACCAAGATACAAGGTGAGGCCCAGGGGGACTCACAAGGTGTAGCCAGTCCATGATCCAAGAGGTATTGCACCTCAGCACGCATGACTTCCTTCTTGCTCGGGCTGATTCGGTAGAAGGGTTGACGAATCGGCCGGGTGTCGGGGAGCAGTTGGATGTCGTGCTGGGTAACATTACACTCTTGGGGATCATCTCTGAACAACTCTTGATGTTCTCTGAAGATCTTGACGAGAGGTGCACTATGATTATCCTGAAAGTATTTGGGAAGATCATTAAGGATTTCGGAATTAGAAAGTGCTGACTCCTTGTCAGTGCTTTCGGGAGGAGAAGCCGGGAAGGTCTCACTGTGGATGTAGGGTTCTGTGAAAGTAGAATAATTAGTCAGGACAGTGGGAGGAGTACCATTATATTGCTTCAGGAGGTTGACGTGGCACAGCTGGGTCTTCCGCCGCCTATCTGGAGTCTCTATCACGTAATTGTTATTGTTTCTGCACTCTTTGACGCAGTAGGGTCCTGAAAATCTGTTTTGTAAAGGTGAACCTGGGATAGGGAAATAGGCAAGGACGAAGTCTCCCGGCTTGAATTTTCTTACTTTGCTGGTCTGGTCGTAATGAGTCTTCATTCTCACCTGGGCTTTCAATAGATTATCATGGGCAAAGCGGTGGACTCTCTCGAGAATGTGTTGAAGGTTTTGAAGAAACTGGGGCACATTCTGATGCTCACTGAAGGTGGCATCTCGGAGAGAGTCTTTGAAAGCCTTAAGGGGAGTACGGCACTTACGGCCGTAGAGCATCTCATAAGGAGATACTCCTAGGGACTCATTGGGGAGACTTCTGAAAATACACATTATTAGGTCAATCTGCTTATCCCAATCCTTCGAGGTTTCACTACAAAACTTTTTCAAGAGTGCTTTGATGGTCTGATGACTACGTTCAAGAGAACCCTGTGAAGCAGGATGATAGGGGCTGGACAATACCTGTTTGATGTTGAACTCCTCCAGTGTCCTTTTGAAGAGATCACTGGTGAAGTTGGTGCCACAGTCACTTTGAATCTCCCTGGGAAATCCGTATTGAGTGAAGATCTTCAATAGATGTTTTATAACCGTAGCAGCCGTGATGTTCTTCACTGGAACTGCTATGGGAAATCTGGTGGTAGGACACAGGATGGTTAGGATGCTCAATCTCTTGAAGGAGATTATCGTCACACCCTACTTTGTAACACTTGTCTGAAGCGAAACATCACATTGTCATTAAAAAGACTAGCACAACGGCCTACTACAGCTTGCTCTGGGTAAATTAATAACTTTTCAACATCCTAAAGTGTTTGTGTTCTTTGTTTCATGATTGTTGATATGCCTTTTGCCACATTAGCACTCATAATGTCCTTTTTCTTAGCAATTAGAGTGCATATCGTTGAAATAGATTTGTTGTACTGCCTAGCTAGTTCAACAACCTGTGTACCATTTTCATGTTTACAAATGATCTCTTGTTTTTCCTCTATGGTCATTCTCGCATGTGTTTTCTTGGCTTGAACCTCACCACTGACTTTCTTGGGACCCATGGCGAGATATATAATAACAAATTTTATGTTCAAATAGCCAAAAATTCCCCCTCCCCCCAAATAAAAAAATCCTTGCAAAGAATTCAGGCGCGATAGTCACTAGGCGGGAGGCACTGTTAACTGAGGTGCGATTGCCGTGCCACCACGCGCTAGGTCGGCCATATGCGTATCAACAAACTTGTTTCCCGAAATAAAGTTCGTAACCCGATTCAAATTTTCCAAAGAAATCGTGCTCGTAACCCGAAAAGTTTGTAAAGAGGGGCATTCGTAAGCCGAGGTACCACTGTATTCATTAACAGGATTTAGTGACCAGGATTGTGATAATAGCAGGATTGTGGTGATAATTAGCGCTGTGCGTAGTATTGTGTGAGGAGGAATTTTGGTGAGGGAAGGAATCGAGGTAGCGTCACTGTGTGTGGCAGCCACTCTTTGTTTTGCTCCTTATACTAGCTCAGTGGTTCGCTATGGTGAACACACATATGTACATGGGTATATACAATGTGTGTATATAGTGTAATAACAGCAACAGGAGTATGTTGGGAGGAACCACTTTGGTGATGGAGGTAGCATCGTACTCGTAGCATCGTCGTCTGCTGTGTGACAATTGTCATGCAGAAAACCCATTTATGTGTGATGTGGAAGGCTAATAAAAAAGCATGGGTGACTAGGCTTATTTTTTCGGAGTGGGTGAATGAAGTGCTGTGCCCTGCCATAGAAAAATATCTGCAGGAGAAACATTTGCCACTCAAAGCCGTGCTTCTCCTCGACAATGCTCCTGCTCATCCTCCAGGCTTGGAAGATGATTTGTTGCCCAGATACAATAAATTCCTCACAGTTAAATTCCTTCCTCCTAACACTACTCCTCTAATTCAGCCTATGGACCAGAAAATTATAGCGAATTTTAAGAAACTTTATGAAAGGGCACTTTTCCGGAAATGTTTTGAAGTGACTGAAGCCACAAACCTCACCCTCAAAGAGTTCTGGAAACAGCATTTTAACATTTGTAGTGCTTTAAAACTCGTTGACAAAGTCTGGCAAGAAGTGACTCAAAGAACCCTGATCTCTGGCTGGAGAAAATTGTGGCCTGAATGTGTGAGAGAACTAGACTTTGAGGGGTTTGAGCCTCTAAATGATGCACCTATTGTTGAGGAAATTGTTAGTCTAGGCCAGCAAATGGGCTTGGAATTGGATGGTGATGTGGAGGAGTTGGTGGAAGAACACAACGAAGAACTGACCACCGAAGAACTCCAAGCCCTTCAACAGGAACAGCAAGACAACGCAGCGGATGATTCTACAGTGGAGGAGAAGGAGGCAGTAGCGAATGTCCCTTCTGCAGTAATTAAGAAGGTGTGTCAGATGTGGGAAGAGATTCAAACAATTGTTGAAAAGACTCACCCAGAGAAAGCTGTAATAGGCCGTTGCCTTAATCTTTTCAATGACAATGTGATACCTTACTACAGAGACAGCTTGCGAAGAAGGGAAAAGCAAGCTTCCATGGACAGATTTGTGGTGAGGAAATCGAGCAGCGAGTCCCAACCAGGACCTAGTGGCACTCAGATAAAACGTCCCAGGGAGAGCACACCAGAAAGGTCCTCACTGCCTGATGTGATAATGGAAGGGGACTCCCCTTCCAAATACTGTACAGTAGTAACTCCTCTCCTCCTCCCCCCTCCTCACCATCTTCCATACGCCTACAGCATTCAACAGCAAGGTAAGTAATAACTTGAACATAGTTTTGTAGGTTTATTTAGATGAATTAGGTATAAAAATTTAGTTTGATGTGGGGTTTTTGGGGTAGTCAGGAACGAATTAATTCATTTCCCTTTATTTCTTATGGGGAAATTAGCTTCGGAATACGAGGCATCTCCAGGAACCAATTAAACTCTTAAACTGAGGTATACCTGTAGTCTCAAGCAAATAACTAACCAGTACCACCATAACAGGTCATACATGCGCCATTAATAATAGTTATTAAAGAGCACTGTATAGAGGAATAACATTTAAGAGAAGGCAATGGACCGGGTCTCCCAGTGTTCAAAACCAAAGCCTCCAAATCCTAATAAAAACTTGTACACCACACACACACACCTTATCCCAAGCTCACACAATCCAAAACACATCACACACAGTATATCAAATCTCTACATAATCTATATGGCACACCTTGCACATACAAATTACATTTCCTCATACTCTATAACACACCATCCACGTCTTATCTTAACCTTGCATAATCTACAGATACATTGCACTACTAATGCACCACACACATCCTAATACATCACACAACATGCAATATGAAACCAACTCCACACAGCCCTCATACTGACCTGCCATATGTTGTATCACCAAGGATATAAACAGTGAAGCCTAGTTGTAGTGTTATTGCACGACACACTGCACCAGCGTCTCCTAATAACTCGTCGGGAAACTGAAGTGCAACCTGAAGAAAAAACCAGCGTTACATGTAATAAATCACCATTTTCTGGGCGAGTCCCAGAGGCTCCCCGGAGCTATCCAGGCTGATATGTATATCCCTAAACTCTGGTATCAGTCAGTGTAAATGGAGTTCTACCGGGGACCCCGGCCAGAACCTGGCCCCCTCAGAGAGGCACGAGGAGCAATGGCCTATAGAAATGCACATGGGATTTGGAGCATTCTATATCTGCCATCGACCGGGACAGGCACCCAGAAAGGTAAGCACCTCAAAGCAAACCCCTATTCTGGTTAAAACGACTAAAATAGACCAACTAGCAAACAGAACTCCCCAAATAAAAATGAACAGACAAGCATGATGTCACACGAGCCGCGCCGCATGTCTGCGCAGCTCCCGGGAAGAGGGAGTCCCAGATCCTCACGCCGGCAATTCACCCACCAGTTCTGAGGCTGGATATCAAAAACACGCAAAAAACTGTCAACTGGAGGAGGAAGAGTTGCCGGGGAGCCTCTGGGACTTGCCCAGAAAACGGCCTTTCATTACATTCAACATTGGTTTTCTGGAGGGAGCCCCTTGGGCTCCCTGGAGCTACTTCAGCAAAAACGAAAACTAGAGGGACTTACCCGGGAGGCGGTCGGTGCTCGCACCTCCTTGAGGTTACCTTGAGGTGCTTCCGGGGCTTAGTGTCCCCGCGGCCCGGTCGTCGACCAGGCCTCCTGGTTGCTGGACTGATCAACCAGGCTGTTAGATGCGGCTGCTCGCAGCCTGACGTATGAGTCACAGCCTGGTTGATCAGGTATCATTTGGAGGTGCTTATCCAGTTCTCTCTTGAAACTGTGAGGGGTCGGCCAGTTATGCCCCTTATGTGTAGTGGAAGCGTATTGAACAGTCTCGGGCCTCTGATGTTGATAGAGTTCTCTCTCAGAGTACCTGTTGCACCTCTGCTTTTCAACAGGGGTATTCTGCACATCCTGCCATACCTCCTGGTCTCATGTGATGTTATTTCTGTGTGCAGGTTTGGGACCAGCCCCTCAATTATTTTCCACGTGTAAATTATTATGTATCTCTCCCGCCTGCGCTCAAGGGAGTACAGATTTAGGCTCTTTAGTCGGTCTCATTAATTTAGATGTTTTACTGACTGGATTCTAGCAGTAAAGGATCTCTGCACGCTCTCCAGGTCAGCAATTTCTCCAGCTTTGAAAGGAGCTGTCATTGTGCAGCAGTACTCCACTCTAGAGAGCACAAGCGTTTTGAAAAGTATCATCATCGGTATAGCATCTCTTAGGGTGGAAAGTTCTTGTTATCCAACCTGTCATTTTTCTTGCAGTTGTGACTGCTGCTTTATTGTGTTCTTTAAAGGTAAGGTCTTCCGACATGAGTACACCCAGATCCTTTACATTGCCTTTTCGTTCTATGTTATGATTTGCCTGAGTTTTGTACGTGGTTTCTGTTTTTATATTTTCAATTTTTCCGTAGCGCATGACTTGGAACTTATCCTCGTTAAACACCATATTATTTTCTGTAGCCCATAGAAAGACCTGATCTACATCTGATTGGAGGTTTGCTGTGTCCTCTATGTTGCCAACTCTCATGAAAATCCTAGTGTCATCTGCAAAGGATGATACAGTGCTATAGGTTGTGTTCTGGTCTATGTCTGATATGAGGATGAGAAAAAGTACTGGAGCAAGCACAGTACCCTGGGGGACTGAGCTCTTCACGGTTGATGGGCTGGATTTTATTTTGTTGACTATTACACATTGGGTTCTGTTAGTCAGGAAATTGTAGATCCATCTGCCTATTTTCCCGGTAATTCCTTTTGAACGCATTTTATGTGCAATAACACCATGGTCACATTTATCAAAGGCTTTTGCGAAATCTGTGTAAATTACATCAGCATTTTGTTTGTCTTCCATAGCATCTAATGCCATATCATAGTGGTCCAGCAACTGCGACAGGCAAGAGCGCCCTGTTCTGAAACCATGTTGTCCAGGGTTATGGAGATGCTGTGATTCCATGTATTTCGTGATCTTACTTCTTAGCACTCTCTCAAAAATTTTTATGATGTGCGATGTTAGTGCTATCGGTCTGTAATTTTTTGCCTCTGCCTTATTTCCTCCTTTATGGAGTAGTGCTATCTCTGCTGTTTTTAGTATGTCAGGGATAACGCCAGTATCTAGGCTTTGTCTCCACAGAATGTGAAGGGCCTGCGATAGTGGTTTTTTACAGTTCTTGATGAATATGGAGTTCCAAGAATCCAGGCCTGGTGCAGAGTGCATAGGCATACTGTTTATGGCTTCTTCAAAATCTAGTGGGGATAGGGCGACGTCTGATATATGATTTGATGTTGGTATCATATCCATGAAAAATTCATTTGGGTTATCAATCTTTAGTGCATTTAATAGCTCTCTGAAAACAAAGTCGTACTGCTTCCTCAGTAACTCGCTCATTTCTTTGTTGTCATCGGTGAAAGTTCCATCTCCCTTTCGCAGGGGCCCGATACTAGATGTGGTTTTTGATCTTGATTTTGCATAGGAGAAAAAATATTTCGGATTTCTCTCTATTTCACTGATGGCCTTTTGCTCTCTTTGCCTCTCCTGGGTTTTGTATGATTCTTGTAGCTTGAGTTCAATTGTTTCTATTTCTCTACCTAACCTTCTTCGCCGTTCTTGAGATAGGGTGCGACTCAAGTTGTTCCGCGATTCGTTTTCTTCGCCTATATAGGGAACGACGTTCCCGTTCCAATCTGCATCTCTTTCTCTTTTTCTTAGGGGTATGCGGTTTGAACATATTTCTAGTGCTACTGAGGTTATTTTTTCCAGGCACTGGTTCAGGTTTGCATTTTCTAGCTGTTCTTCCCAGTTTATTTCTGTGAAGTCCTGGTTTATTTGCTCCCAGTTTATCTGTTTATTATTGAAGTTGAATTTGCTGAAATCTCCTCCACCAGGAATCTGGACTGGTTTTGAAGGTCCATTCCCCATGGTTGTCAGAACTTCAATTAAGTTGTGATCTGAGTAACAGGTATTTGTAATCATTATGTTCCCGATCAACTCATCATTATTAGTGAAAATGAGGTCCAGTGTGTTCTCCTTCCTAGTTGGTTCTACTATCTGCTGGTTTAAGGCAAACTTATCGCACATCTGTAGCAGGTCATTTGCATGTGCCTGTTCATTTAGGCTACTTCCTGGTATTCTTTCTGATATTACTGTATTAGCCAGGTGCTTCCATTTCAGGTGCCGTAGGTTGAAGTCCCCAAGCAGGATGATGTTCGGAGCTGGATTTGTGAGGTTTTCCAAGCAGTGCTCTATTTTCATTAGTTGGTCTTTAAACTGCTGAGGATTTGCCTCCGGCGACTTATATACAAGGACAACAACTACATTTAGGATCTCTATTTTGACTATCAGCACTTCCACCATATCATTTGAGGTGTTTAGCAGCTCAGTACAGACGAGTGTGTCTTTGATGTAAAGGCTGACCCCACCCTGAAGCCGGTGTTTCCTATCACATCTGAAGAGATTGTATTCTGAGATCCATATTTCACCATCAAGGTAGTCCTTTGTGTGAGTTTCCGTTAGGGCTGCAAACACTGCATTTGCCTCATGAAGGAGACCATCTATAAAGTGAACTTTGTTGGATTTGCGTGTTTTTATACCCTGGATGTTGGCAAATATAAATGATGTTATCGTGTTAGTGGAAGTGCTGGATGCTTTACTTGGTGTTAATATCTGAGGCTCTGGTAAGGAGGCCACTGTGTTTGCATCCTCTCTAGCATTTGCCCGAGTTGGTGGTAGAGTCTGGTCATTTTTAGCCATTCTTCTCCTCCTCCTCTTGCTAAAAAATTATCCCGGTTGATGGAGTAGTGGCTGTTTTCATAGTGGTAGTCTGTCGGTTTTATTTGCCTGGTACCTCTTATATGAAAAGCTGGACATTCAGCATTGAAGCACTCTTTCCTGTCCAAAGAGTTCTTGCAAATTTCTGGGTGAAAGAATTCACAGCTTTTGGTACATTTACCTGTATTGAGGAGGTTCCTGCACTTTCTAGGGTGATCCTATGTACATGTTCCATTTATTCTTCCCGATTCCCCATGCTTACAGGTAGCCCATTTGTAATACCAGCATATTTTGGGGCCTTGTATTGTTGGTTTCCCTTTGCCAGGGACCGCACTCTGCTGCGGCGTCCCCGTCACTGTGCCCTGCTCCGGGGCCTGTGACACCACGCCCCGCTCCGGCGTCCCCGACCCCGCGCCCCGCTCCGGCGTCCCCGACCCCGCGCCCTGCTCCGGCGTCCCCGACCCCGCGCCCCGCTCCGGCGTCCCCGACCCCGCGCCCCGCTCCGGCGTCCCGCTCCGGCGTCCCCGCGCCCCGCTCCGGCGTCCCCGCGCCCCGCTCCGGCGTCCCCGCGCCCCGCTCCGGCGTCCCCGCGCCACGCTCAGGCGTCCCCGCTCAGGCGTCCCCGACTCCGCGCCCCGCTCAGGCGTCCCCGACTCCGCGCCCCGCTCAGGCGTCCCCGACTCCGCGCCCCGCTCAGGCGTCCCCGACTCCGCGCCCCGCTCAGGCGTCCCCGACTCCGCGCCCCGCTCAGGCGTCCCCGACTCCGCGCCCCGCTCAGGCGTCCCCGACTCCGCGCCCCGCTCAGGCGTCCCCGACTCCGCGCCCCGCTCAGGCGTCCCCGACTCCGCGCCCCGCTCAGGCGTCCCCGACTCCGCGCCCCGCTCAGGCGTCCCCGACTCCGCGCCCCGCTCAGGCGTCCCCGACTCCGCGCCCCGCTCAGGCGTCCCCGACTCCGCGCCCCGCTCAGGCGTCCCCGACTCCGCGCCCCGCTCAGGCGTCCCCGACTCCGCGCCCCGCTCAGGCGTCCCCGACTCCGCGCCCCGCTCAGGCGTCCCCGACTCCGCGCCCCGCTCAGGCGTCCCCGACTCCGCGCCCCGCTCAGGCGTCCCCGACTCCGCGCCCCGCTCAGGCGTCCCCGACTCCGCGCCCCGCTCAGGCGTCCCCGACTCCGCGCCCCGCTCAGGCGTCCCCGACTCCGCGCCCCGCTCAGGCGTCCCCGACTCCGCGCCCCGCTCAGGCGTCCCCGACTCCGCGCTCTGTGCCAGATCTGGTTGTACCTTGGTGTCATGTACAGTTTGTTTGAAGACATTAGAAATTGCTATGCAGGCATTAATTAGTAATTATCTGTTTTCGGCGGGAGTTTTATCCAGGATTTCCATCAATTTCAAAAAAGTTACATCATTCTTTTTGCAGAGCCAGTACACAGAGTGGTCACTGGGACCATTTCTCCTTGAACTCGAATTCGGAACAACAGGCTGCAACTGCCGACCCAAAGTAACACAGGCCTGACTATGCCCAGGAACATTAACGAGGTAGCGTGCAGCCTGGACCCTGTTCGACTGCCAAAAACCCTGTGCCCGAATGTCAGCCCAGGACATGTTACCGAAGACGGCAGCAAGCGCAGCAGACCGCAGGCTGGCTAGACCAAATAACCCTGTGGACAACCTGAGAGACCTGAACCTGAGAACTAGGAAGGAAAGAAACCGGATCAACCCAAAGCGCGTCCTCGGCCACAGAGGACGTGGCATGCAAATAACGGTGGAGAGCAGCAACTAGGCACAACACATGATGCACCCCCGGCCTGACCAACCAAGCATCAACAACCCAATGACCCCAAATGGAAAGCAGCAGTCTCATTCTTCACCAGAAAAGAAGGAGATAGCTGCAAACAAACAAACTTATCACCACGACTAAAAGAGCAGAAACCCATGCACCGGAGGAAGGTATGAAGCTCCCCAACCCGACTCCAAGACGCCAATATCAACAAGAAAAAAAAAAAGCTTCGGAAAAACAATCATGAACCAAAGGGGCCACAACAAACCAAGGAGAAGACGGATATGAGAGCGCACTGTCCAAAGACCAAAATGACTCAAGCGGCGCATGAGCAGGCCGTAGATGAAATAACATCCGAAACAGTTTGCGAAATGGTACAGAAGTAACATCAAGCAAGCTGCAGCGGCTCCGCCAACGCCGCACGATACAAGACAACAATATTCGGCATAAGATGACAGTCCTGAAACAGCCAGGAGAGAAAGGACAACACAACCTTAACCGAAAGCGTAGTACAGCAACGAAGAGTCAAAAAGAAACGGAAGGACCACCAGGAAACTTCATACTGCTGCCGAGACGAAGCCCGCAGGTGGGACACCATCACAGCAGAATATCAACAAAAATGGGCGCAACCACAGGGAAGGACAGTACCCCAGCAAAGGGAGCTTATACAGGTTTCTCACAAGATGTAATGAAAGGTGGTTATCTTGGCAGGTTAGTGATTATTGAGGACATGCTAAAGAATTATGAAGAAAAGGTTATTAAATTAGAACAGCAAAATGAAAGTCTTAAGATTGAGTTTTGTAATTTAAAAGAAAGTATTTTCCAGCAAGGTAAAGAAATTTCCAGCTTGACTTATAAGGTAAGGATGCAGGAGGAATACATCAAGGAACTAGTAAAGGGTAATGAGGCATGTTAAGTGAAGAGTAGGGAATTTGAAGAAATTAACAAGAAAATACTCATATGGTGAACAACTCCAAGGGACCCTGAGGGCTAACATGGAGTTAGGCAAGGAGATGCAACGAGAAACTTCATTGGCAACTCAAATAAAGGAGGCTAATAAAGAACTAGAGAAGTATAAAGAAGAAATTATAAAGTATAAAAAAGTATAAAAGTATAAAGAAAGTATAAAGAAGTTGACTATTTCCTTAACAGCATGAACTCCTGTATGCTAATCCCCACTATCACCAAACCTACCCGAGTCACTCAAACATCAGCCACTACCTTGGACCACATATGGACAAACATAACAGCTCCCCTTGTATCTGGTATCATCTACGACAGAACAACTGACCACTATCCTACCTTTCTCATAGCGAACATGGACATAACACCACCAAAAAGCAAGAAATTTTCATTTAGGCTACACAGTGAATCAGCTTTAGACAATCTTACAGAGGCACTTCACAATATTAACTGGGATTCTGAATTCAATAATACCCATGATATAAATTCATTAGCTAACCTCTTCCTCTCCAAAACTCTAAGCCTCTACAACCTTCATTGTCCCCTTCTTACAAAGCAAATAACTGACAAAAGATTAAACAATCCATGGCTCACAAATGGCATTCTCAACTCAATCAACAAGAAACATGAATATGAAAAGAAAGTTAGGATTGGCCTAGTTTCAAGGGAAGTAGCTAAAAGGTACTCATCAATGCTTACCAGTATCATAAGAAAGGCAAAACTTGCATATTATGTGAATAGATTCAATGAAGCAAAAGGTAACATGAAAAACACTTGGAAAACTATCTCTAGTATCCTAGGAACTAAACAACACTCACATAACCAAATAAAACTCTACAAGGATGGGGATATACCGTCAACTGATTTAGAAATGGCAAATGAATTTAATAGTTTCTTTTCATCGGTTGGTGCTAATCTTGCCAGTAAAATCCCACAGACTCAGACACATATTAACACATATCTCTCAGGCAGCTATCCAAACTCTCTTCTCCTTTCACCAATCAGCCCGGCAGATGTTGTGTCCATCATACACTCTCTAAAAACCAAGGCAGGGAACACCAGTGAAATTCCGTCCATTGTGTACAAGAGAGCCTCCCATGCCCTTGCCCCACCCATAGCACTACTGTTCAACAAATCTATAGAGTATCACACCTTCCCTGATATCCTCAAAAAAGCAAGAGTAACGCCAGTCCATAAAGGAGGCAATCCGGCGGACATAAACAATTATAGACCAATATCAAATCTACCCATTCTATCAAAAATATTTGAAAAAATTATTTACAAACAGCTCTATTCCTACCTCGTAAAATTCGACATACTCAGCCCCTGCCAGTTTGGCTTCCGGTCCCAAAAGAGTACCAATGATGCAATCATTAGTCTCCTTGACATTATCTACTCAGCCTTTTACAAAAATGAGTTTCCGATTGGACTCTTCATTGACCTAAGAAAAGCCTTTGATACTGTTAATCACAACTACCTCTTATTTAAACTCCAGCATTATGGAATCCGAGGCCTTGCCCTTGACTACAT
>NC_091167.1:15997459-15999959 GCF_040958095.1 Procambarus clarkii
CAGGGTTATTAATTCATGAAACTGCCTACCAGCCAAAGCCGTGACTGGCAAAACTGCTGAATTTCAAAATATACCTGGAAAAGATCATCATGGCAAATGAGGGAGAACTTCAGCAAGCCGCTGGCTTCCTGTTCTCGTCGAGGCCACTAGGGTTAGTGGCCCTTGGATAAATCAGGAAAACAATTATTGCCAGGATTTTACATGTATGATACAAATATGGCTATAATATTTCTAGGTGGCTGCAATGGACTTCACCTTGAGCCATGAAAACATCCTGCTGTCATTTCATGGAAAGAATGCGTTTATCATCATGAATGTTACTAGCAGAATGCAGCCATCGTCATATGACAAATTAAACCATTACTGTCTGCGTTTTACATGTATGATGCTAATATGGATATACTAGTTCTCTGTGGATGTAAATAAAGAAAAACAAGTGATAAAACAATTAGTGAAACATCAGAGGATAAAACGGGAAGCATCAGCAAAGTCGAGCACCAGGCATTGACAAGTGCCAAACACAGCCGTGCAGAGCACCTGCACCCAGCGAAAAGATAAATATTCACTCACTCTCATGTTTTTCTTACATTTTGCATACAAATTAATAATTCTATAACCAAAAATTATTGTTTGGAATCTATTTTTTGTACATAGGCAAGTATGACCATTTCTCCATAGCTGCTGTCTAAAGGTTAAAGAAATTGTATACGACTATGTGAGACTAAAGTTGGAATATGCAGCAGTTGTATGATGCCAATGTGGAACCGCCTACCAGCTGAAGCCGATAATGCCAAAACTGTTAAATTTTAAAATTCAGATGGAAAAAATCATTAGGCAAAAATGGGGGAGGGAACCTTTGGTAAGGTCCCAGTTGCCGGTCCTTGTTGAGGCCACTAGTGTGTTAGTGGACCTCAGGTAAATTCAGTTTATCTCAAGACGCACATCACTAAACTAGAAGACGTGCCAAGACATGGAACTAAATAGCTTCCAGAACAGAAAAACAAGATCTTTGAGGACAGATTAGAGGCATTAAATATACCAAAGTTAGAAGATTGATAAGGTAGAAGAAAAAGAGATAATATGATCATTATGTTCAAAATAGTACCAGGCATCGACAAAATTGATAAAGAAGAATATTTTAAAACTACAACTTCAGGAACAAAAGGACACAGATTCAAACTAGGGAAACAAAGCTGCCCAAAAAGCATTAGAAAGTTCACGTTTGCTAACAGAGTGGTAGAGAGTTGGAACAAGAAGGTGAGAAGGTGGTGGAGGCCAAAACTGTCAGTAATTTCAAAGCTTTATAGGCTTCCTGTCCCTGACAGTGGGAATTATATATTATGTACACAGGCTTCCTGTCCCTGACAGTGGGAATTATATATTATGTATACAGGCTTCCTGTCCCAAACCAAACAAATTATTCAATTATTATGTTTTATAAACAACTATATACTGTACTTTAGGCATAATATAATTTTAGTCATGAACATACATAAGAACATAATACAGTGATTTATTTATAGGTACAGTACTGTATAGAGATTGCATATTAAATAAGCCACAACAATTAAAGCATTACAAGTTCCAACCTTCCTGTAATCTTCAGCCTGAATCCATCCAACACATCGAGTGATCTCGTACATCTTCTCTAAATCTAGTGTTGGTGCTCTCAAAATACCCTCCTCCAGTGTCCGAGCCAGGGCCTCTGACCCCGAGTTCGAGAAGGATGCCATTTGTGTTCTGAAATATAGGATAAAAGTCGTTTAAAGATGGTAGAAATGACAGTCCGGTACTATGTCACAAAATTTTGTGATTTATACACAATATATAATAAATTATTGAAAACAATATGGCAATTAAAGAAAAAATTCTATTTATTCATAGATATAAGAATTCTTACATTCTTTTAAAGCCACTAGCATGCATAGCATTTCAGGCAGGTCCTTAATCCTAATTTCCCCGGAACACAACCCACCAAATTGTTTAACAACCAGGTACCCTTTCACTGCTGGGTAAACAAAGACTACAGTTAAGGATTGGCACCCAGTCAATCCTTCCCAGCCAGGATATGTACACAGGCCAAAGCGCTTGCGAAGCACCGGGCGAGTGCTTTACCACTGCGCCATGGGGGGGAAGCATCTGCTAAAGTTGGATATGACAAAGGATATAGGCCCGGATAGAATCTCACCATGGATGCTAAAGGAAGGAGCAGAAGCTCTGTGCCTGGCACCCTCCATGGTGTATAACAAATGACTGGTAACAGATAACTGCCAAAAATTTGGAAGACGGCTAATGTAGTCCTGATATTCAAGAAAGGTGATAGACAGGAGGCACTGAACTACAGGCCAGTGTTCCTAACTTGCATACCATGCAAGATGGAGAAGTGTGTGCAAAAAAATTCACAGGAATAATTGAATTCTATGACCAGGCAACAAAAATCAGGCAAGAGAGGGGTGGGCACTGCACATTTTTGGATTGCCAGAAAGCCTTTGACACAGTA
>NC_091167.1:16004959-16052459 GCF_040958095.1 Procambarus clarkii
AGCACAAAACGAAGCTGGAAAATATTCAGAGGTATGCCACTAGGCTAGTCCGAGAACTAAGAGGCATAAATTATGAGGAAAAGCTGTGTGAACTGCACTTCACATTGCTGGAAGACAGAAGAGCTCAGGGAGACATGATTACCACATACAAAATTTTCAGGGGAATTGACTCGTGTATTATTACTGCTGTTATTAGTGAGCATTAGAGACCCTCAGGTAAATTCAAGAAATTACAGTATCCCAGTACCCAGCTGATCCATAACAGCATTCCTGTATCCCAGCTGATCCATTACAGAATTTGTCTTTGCATGGGTCCACTGTTGATCTAACACTCGTTCCTTTACCGATTGATTGATGAAGATTAAGCCACCCAAAATGTGGCACGAGCATGAATGGCCCGTAAGTGGTGGCCCTTTTGAGCCATTACCAGTATCAATAGATGATACTGGAGATCTGTGGAGGTGCGACTGCACCCTGCGTGACGGGAGATGTCTCCCGTGCGCTCCTTTATCAGCCTTTCCCACTCGATATATCACTTATACTTTAACTCACAGTGATGGACTGATTACGAGAGCTGGAGCACGCCCTTATCCTACTGTGTCTTGGTTTATACTGACTTATATTGTGTTGATTTAGGGGCGACGACGATCGCGGGATCGGATGCGCCCCTTACTCGCCATTGTTGATGGTCGTTTACTGTACAAATACATATTTGTTTTTAAGTTTAAATTCTAATTCTTTATTTGCATAAAAAAATCTTGGCGGTATATACGTAACCAGTGATTACTTTTTGTTTAATAAATAACAATTGAAAAAGTTTAGAAATCTTTCTTTTATTATTTGTTTTCTACCACAGACGTGGCCAGACATTTACAATGCTAACCAGCATATATACATTTTCTTCTGTCCTCCATGGACAGGGTTAGAGATGTGTTAAACATATATTTCACGGATTTATTGAACAATCAACCACAGAAGGTGATTCGGTGCTTTTAAAATGCTAAGCTAACCTACATACGTAAATACATAGATACATAGATTTACACATGCCCTACATAAAGTGTTATTTTTTTATTTTATTTATTTATTTATAATACAAGAAGGTACATTGGGTTTGTGAGAATACATAGCATAGTATTTACAATCTTGTAAAGCCACTAGTACGCGCAGCGTTTCGGGCACGTCCTTAATCTAACAGATAATTTTAAGTATGTAAATTCTAGCAGAATTAATAAAATGATAACGAAGTTCGAAGTTCGAATAACGATGTTCGAAATTTCTTTTACATAGTGTCATTAATGTGCATTTACAAAGGTGAAATGTAATTCTGATTAGCTTCCATATATACTTTATACACATATATATACATACACACACACTTATACGTACATATACATATATACATACATATATACACACACATACATTTGTTTCTTTTACTCTAACAGGGTGAGATAGCTGATAGATAATTAAACTAGTGTGCAATTGAGCACTTAATCACTGAAGGTGATTAAGGTGCTCTTACTAGCTCAGGTTATATAGTTACATCACATACATACATTGTATAATTGATACATTACATGGGCAATCTTGGGTACAAGTACAATATATCATCAAGTGTTCCAGTACTCATATAGTAATTACACAGTTCAGCATACCTTAGCCCAGGAGGATGAAAGTCAGTCAATATGGGACATTCTACAATATAATGTTCAAGAGAGTGCATGTTTTCTCTTTCACAAAGTTGACACATTGTGTACTCGACATTTGGCTTTTGAGAAAGCTGCCAGATACGTCTATATTCCAGGCGTATTCTGGCCACTATAACATCACATTGCCGGGTTCTTGTTCTATTAGTCCCATATGTGAATGTCTCCTCACGATATCTATCATAATATTTAATGCTACAACTTTCAGGTCTTTGTGAATTTGTTAGGTCTGTGAGATCTTCATTTGATATTTGTTTAAGTATTCTCTTTGTCACTGCTAATGAAACACCCATATCAATTTCTACCACTGGTTTTCTACAGGCTGTCTTTGCAAGTATATCAACAGTGTCATGCCTTGAGATGCCAACATGTGATGGTATCTATTGGAATTTAATTTCATATCTGTGTTCTTTAGCAGCTAAAACATTCATTCGAATATCACTGACTATTTTCTGGGTGTTACTACTATGTGTGTCCAATGCCAGGAGTGCACTCTGCGAGTCACAGTATATTAATCCACTGCCTTTGGCAATAAATCCTCTAATCAAATAAATCTCAAAATAAACAATACCCAAATTTGTAACAAATTAGATGGCAAATTCCTTGGCATTCTCATTGACCACAAGCTGAATTTCCAGGGACACATTCTAAATATATCTAAAAAAGTTTCAAAAACTGTGGGCATTCTTTCTAACATCAGATATTATGTACCACACGCTGTTCTGGTGACTCTCTATTACTCCCTTATCTATCCATATCTCAACTATGGTATTTGTGCTTGGGGCTCTACTACCCAAAATCACTTACGTCCTCTAATTACTCAACACAAAGCTGCTATTAGGACAATATCCAACTCTGGCCCCAGACATCACTCGATACCCCTACTCAAATCTCTGAATATGTTAGACATTAAGTCACTGCACATTCTCTCATGTGTATTATACATATATAAAACGCTAAACTATAATGCCAATCCTGATCTCAAAAGCTTCATAGAAGGTTGTAACAGAACCCATGAGCACCACACCAGAAATAAATACAGTTTTGATATTCCTAGAGTACGACTTAATCAAACTAGAAATGCACTACAAATCAAGGGGCCCAGAATGTGGAATGACCTTCCCAACCATGTTAAAGACTGTACCTCTCTCAACCAGTTTAAGTTAAAAACGAAGCTATACCTAATCAATTCCCTGTAACCTACCATACCCTTCTATTGTCAGCCAATGTCTGTTTTTTTTTTTAAAGAGCGCTGTTTGTCGACATAATTGTATTTGTGCTGCTTTTTCATCTATGTTTTCATTTCTTGTTTTCATTCTACTCATTATGCTCAATTAGTATTAAGCTTGTCATTTAAGTTTATCATGCCCGAAACGCTTTGCGTAATAGTGGCTTTAGGCATTGTATGTACTAGCTCTACCTATAAGTCAACCAATCTTTGTAAAAATTTATTGTATGTATGTGTCTTACCTAAATAAACATTTTATTTTACTTTATTTTTATTTTATTTTATTTTATATCAGTATAACAGAGACATGTAAGTTTTATTCATAACACTAAAGAACAAATAGAAGGAGGAGGCGTCCAGCAAACAGCTATATTTCTCCATTACGTCCGTGCCTATAATAAATGGATATTTTTCTTCTGGATTTGGCTGGACACTCAAGTTATCTTCTACATATACGTCGCCCCCCATGTGTAACCGGAGTTTTTTGGGAGGACAATTTTCAAGTCCTATTCTCTTTAAATATGACATTGAGACATTTGTCTCATCCGTCCCAGTATCAATCAGTATTTTGTTTGTGCAATTGTCAGGTTGTGAAGAAGGTGGCAGCGGGATTCTAAGGTATGATGACCTGCAATTACACAATCCAAATCCTTTATTTTCAAACCTTCGGAGGTTCTTGAAATACAGGTCAGAATTATCCCGTTTAAACTGCTGTATTACATGGTACTCAGTCATGAGAGTGAAACTAAAGAAAAGCACGGGGCCCGGGTCTATGTTGAAGAAGTTATCCATTTCTGGCGGGGTAATTTAGACTTTGGTGACCAACTCCTTGTTGTTTTCTAATTATATTTTAACATTTTCGACAGTCCTAACACTGAGGTTTCTGACTCCGTCAAAAAAGTCGAGTTTACACTATTTGGTAGCGGATACGTTCTTATCCAAACCAAGTTTTATAGCATCTTTGTCTTCTATGTTATTGCTTGAAGTGCCGGAGTCCACAACCAAGGTGCAGGACTTACCGTTCACCTTCGCTTGGAGGAAATTGTGGCCCTTCAGGGCAATCTTCTCCAAGCCCTTCAGGGATGGAGGCTCAGTGAGTATAGGGGGCTAAAGCAGGTAGATTGTTAGGACCTCTCCGTCAGGACTGACCTCGTATATAGTGGAGTCATCGGTGTATTTTAGTCTTTTTCCGGGACCATTGATAGTCTGGCGGCCATCCTCCTTCCTCTTGCAGCCACGGCCCACCACTTGTTTGGTCTGTGTGTCCATGACTAGACGGGTGAAGGTTACCTTACAGTGAGTCGCGCTCTCTGAGCACCAAATTATATCCTACTTACATTATATTTAGTCAAGCAACAGTAGCATCTTTTACTTTCAATTTTTCTTTTATATTTGTAAACAAATATAAAACTTTATGTATTACCAAATACTCTTTGGTAAATACATAAGCACTGTATAGTTTGTGTTACAAATATTTAAATAGTTAAGAGCCGCCAAATCTGAATATTTTGCGCAGTTTTGGAGAGTAAACAAAGTACCAGAAGGTGCAGCCCCGCTGGAGCAGTTCCAACAACGCGCGCCCGTATTGGTAAACAAACATTTTATTTATTTATTTATTTATTTATTTATTTATTTATTTATTTATTTATTTATTTATAATTTATTTATTTATATACTAGAAGGTACATTGGGTTTGTGAGAATACATAGCATGGTATTTACAATCTTGTAAAGCCACTAGTACGCGCAGCGTTTCGGGCAGATGTTTAAGTTAAATTATCACGTCTTTCCTTGTAATATAACATGCATGTTATAAATATATGTAATGACTATATTTAAA
Source organism: Procambarus clarkii (assembly GCF_040958095.1). Classification (NCBI taxonomy): domain Eukaryota; kingdom Metazoa; phylum Arthropoda; class Malacostraca; order Decapoda; family Cambaridae; genus Procambarus; species Procambarus clarkii. Next base: position 16,009,736 of record NC_091167.1, read on the forward strand.
ATACAAATCGAAAACATTTAGGAGGCTCCTATGGGAGGTTAATGTTGTGCGGCGTTTGGAAGACTGGACGAAGTTGAGAAAAATCGGAAGCCTCTGGAGGAGCTACTTTTTAATGACCGCTGCATTATGTTGGAATGCTGAGGAATTTCTGATGGAGGAGAAAGACAGTTGCACAGCGCGCGGAGCGCCGTGGGGGCCTATATAAAGAAGAGAGGAGAGGTCATACGTTTTGACCATTTGGTCATTTGGTCCGGGAGACATCTCCCGTCACGCAGGGTGCAGTCGCACCTCCACAGATCTCCAGTATCAGCTCCTGATACTGGTAATGGCTCAAAATGGCCACCACTTACGGGCTATTTATGCCCGTGCCACCTTTTGGGTGGCTTCATCTTCATCTTAACACATTCACAAGGGAGACATCTCCCGTCATGCAGGGTGGTTGTGAAGATGGTGGGATGTTAATATTGGTGATAGTGAGGATGGTGGTAGTTGTGAAGATGGTGGGATGTTAATATTGGTGATAGTGAGGATGGTGGTGGTTGTGAAGATGTTGGTGTGTGAATATTGGTGATAGTGAGGATGGTGGTGGTTGTGAAGATGGTGGGGTGTTAATATTGGTGATAGTGAGGATGGTGGTGGTTGTGAAGATGGTGGGGTGTTAATATTGGTGATAGTGAGGATGGTGGTGGTTGTGAAGATGGTGGGGTGTTAATATTGGTGATAGTGAGGATGGTGGTGGTTGTGAAGATGGTGGGGTGTTAATATTGGTGATAGTGAGGATGGTAGTGGTTGTGAAGATGGTGGGGTGTTAATATTGGTAATAGTGAGGATGGTGGTGGTTGTGAAGATGGTGGGGTGTTAATATTGGTGATAGTGAGGATGGTGGTGGTTGTGAAGATGGTGGGGTGTTAATATTGGTGATAGTGAGGATGGTGGTGGTTGTGAAGATGGTGGGGTGTTAATATTGGTGATAGTGAGGATGGTAGTGGTTGTGAAGATGGTGGGGTGTTAATATTGGTGATAGTGAGGATGGTGGTGGTTGTGAAGATGGTGGGGTGTTAATATTGGTGATAGTGAGGATGGTGGTGGTTGTGAAGATGGTGGGGTGTTAATATTGGTGATAGTGAGGATGGTGGTGGTTGTGAAGATGGTGGGGTGTTAATATTGGTGATAGTGAGGATGGTGGTGGTTGTGAAGATGGTGGGGTGTTAATATTGGTGATAGTGAGGATGGTGGTGGTTGTGAAGATGGTGGGGTGTTAATATTGGTGATAGTGAGGATGGTGGTGGTTGTGAAGATGGTGGGGTGTTAATATTGGTGATAGTGAGGATGGTAGTGGTTGTGAAGATGGTGGGGTGTTAATATTGGTGATAGTGAGGATGGTGGTGGTTGTGAAGATGGTGGGGTGTTAATATTGGTGATAGTGAGGATGGTGGTGGTTGTGAAGATGGTGGGGTGTTAATATTGGTGATAGTGAGGATGCTGGTGGTTGTGAAGATGGAGTGATGTTAATATTGGTGATAGTGAGGATCGTGGTGGTTGTGAAGATGGTGGGGTGTTAATATTGGTGATAGTGAGGATGCTGGTGATTGTGAAGATGGTGGGGTGTTAATATTGGTGATAGTGAGGATGGTGGTGGTTGTGAAGATGGTGGGGTGTTAATATTGGTGATAGTGAGGATGCTGGTGATTGTGAAGATGGTGGGATGTTAATATTGGTGATAGTGAGGATGCTGGTGGTTGTGAAGATGGTGGGGTGTTAATAATGGTGATAGTGAGGATGGTGGTGGTTGTGAAGATGGTGGGGTGTTAATATTGGTGATAGTGAGGATGGTGGTGGTTGTGAAGATGGTGGGGTGTTAATATTGGTGATAGTGAGGATGGTGGTGGTTGTGAAGATGGTGGGATGTTAATATTGGTGATAGTGAGGATGGTGGTGGTTGTGAAGATGGTGGGGTGTTAATATTGGTGATAGTGAGGATGGTGGTGGTTGTGAAGATGGTGGGGTGTTAATATTGGTGATAGTGAGGATGGTGGTGGTTGTGAAGATGGTGGGGTGTTAATATTGGTGATAGTGAGGATGGTGGTGGTTGTGAAGATGGTGGGATGTTAATATTGGTGATAGTGAGGATGCTGGTGGTTGTGAAGATGGTGGGGGGTTAATATTGGTGATAGTGAGGATGCTGGTGGTTGTGAAGATGGTGGGGTGTTAATATTGGTGATAGTGAGGATGGTGCTGGTTGTGAAGATGGAGTGATGTTAATATTGGTGATAGTGAGGATGGTGATGGTTGTGAAGATGGTGGGCTGTTAAAATTGTCGTTTTTACATGGCATAAATCAGCAGTTTTACAAGTTCAGTTGTTGATCATTAATGTTTGATAATAGCAAGACATAGGTTGACCAATCGTAGCTTGGTCGCCTGGGTCCGAGTTATGGCAGAGTGAACCTGGACCTTGGTGCTCCTCTTACTTGTGAACAGCGGCTGGTGAACAGCGGCTGGTAAACAGCGGCAGGTGAACAGCGGCTGGTGAACAGCGGCTGGTGAACAGCGGCTGGTGAACAGCAGCAGGTGAACAGCGGCTGGTGAACAGCGGCTGGTGAACATCAGCAGGTGAACAGCGGCAGGTGAACAGCGGCTGGTGAACAGCGGCTGGTGAACAGCGGCTGGTGAACTCAGCGTTCAACGTACTGACTTACTGTATGGCTAAAGAAATAGAAACAATTGAACGCAAGCTACAAGAATCATACAAAACCCAGGAGAGGAAAAGGCCATCAGTGAAATAGAGAGAAATCCGAACTTTCACCGATGACAACAAAGAAATGAGCGAGCTACTGAGGAAGCAGTACGACTCTGTTTTCAGTGAGCCATTAAACGCACTAAAGATTGATAACCCAAATGAATTTATCATGGATATGATACCAACATCAAATCATATATCAGACGTCACCCTATCCCCACTGGATTTTGAAGAAGCCATAAATAGTATGCCTATGCACTCTGCACCAGGCCCGGATTCTTGGAACTCCATATTCATCAAGAACTGTAAACAAACACTATCGCAGGCCCTCCACATTCTGTGGAGACAAAGCCTAGATACTGGCGTTATTCCTGATATACTAAAAACAGCAGAGATAGCATCACTTCATAAAGGAGGAAATAAGGCAGAGGCAAAAAATTACAGACCGATAGCACTAACATCGCACATTATAAAAATTTTTGAGAGAGTGCTAAGAAGTAAGATCACAAAATACATGGAATCACAGCATCTCCATAACCCCGGACAACATGGTTTCAGAACAGGGCGCTCTTGCCTGTCGCAGTTGCTGGACCACTATGATATGGCATTAGATGCTATGGAAGACAAACAAAACGTGATGTAATTTACACAGATTTCGCAAAAGCTTTTGATAAATGTGACCATGGCGTTATTGCACATAAAATGCGTTCAAAAGGAATTACCGGAAAAATAGGCAGATGGATCTACAATTTCCTGACCAACAGAACCCAATGTGTAATAGTCAACAAAATAAAATCCAGCCCATCAACCGTGAAGAGCTCAGTTCCCCAGGGTACTGTGCTTGCTCCAGTACTTTTTCTCATCCTCATATCGGACATAGACAAGAACACAACCTATAGCACTGTATCATCCTTTGCAGATGACACTAGGATCTTCATGAGAGTAGGCAACATAGAGGACACGGCAAACCTCCAGTCAGATGTAGATCAGGTCTTTCTATGGGCTACAGAAAATAATATGGTGTTTAACGAAGATAAGTTCCAGCTCATGCGCTATGGAAAAAATGAAAATATAAAAACGGAAACCACGTACAAAACTCAGGCAAATCATAACATAGAACGTAAAGGCAATGTAAAGGATCTGGGTGTACCCATGTCGGAAGACCTTACCTTTAAAGAACACAATAAAGTAGCCGTCACAACTGCAAGAAAAATGACAAGTTGGATAACAAGAACTTTTCACACTAGAGATGCTATACCGATGATGACACTTTTCAAAACGCTTGTGCTCTCTAGAGTGGAGTACTGCTGCACAATGACAGCACCTTTCAAAGCTGGAGAAATTGCTGACCTGGAGAGCGTGCAGAGATCCTTTACTGCTAGAATCCACTCAGTAAAACACCTAAAGTATTGGGACCGACTAAAGAGCCTAAATCTGTACTCCCTTGAGCGCAGGCGGGAGAGATACATAATAATTTACACGTGGAAAATATTAGAGGGGCTGGTCCCAAACCTGCACACAGAAATAACATCACATGAGATCAGAAGACATGGCAGGATGTGCAGAATACCCCCGTCAAAAAGCGGAGGTGCATCAGGTACTCTGAGAGAGAATTCTATCAACATCAGAGGCCCGAGACTGTTCAACTCGCTTCCGCTACACATAAGGGGCATAACTGGCAATCCCCTCACAGTGTTCAAGAGAGAACTGGATAAGCACCTCCAAAGGATACCTGATCAACCAGGCTGTGACTCATATGTCAGGCTGCGAGCAGCCGCGTCCAGCAAACAGGAGGCCTGGTCGACGACCGGGCCGCGGGGACGCTAAGCCCCGGAAGCACCTCAAGGTAACCTCAAGGTATGGCTGGCGAGCGGGACCTTGATTCGTCCCAAAACGTAGATGGGGAAAGAACCCCTTAGATCATGGATCGATACCAGTAACTTCCCTGAAACTCACCCCTTGTATGATCCTTCTAAAAAGGGTGTTTTAGGTCTTTTAAAGTCAGAGGTTTCAGATAGACACATCCTTGAAGTTGTAGCTCTCAAGCCCAAAATGTATTGTTTGCTGTTGCACAACAATTCAAATTCCATTACCGCTAAGGGTATCCCCCGCGCTGTGCAAAGATCTTTAACTCATAGACATTTTAAAGAAACCCTTCACAGTAATGCAGTAGTAAATACTTTTCAATACTACCAAATTAGGAATTTAGGAGGGCAAATGGTCACCACCCATAATACTAAGAGGGGTTTAAGTGCATTTGATGATAAACGTTATTACCTAAATAAATACAAAAGCCTAGGCTATGGTCATCCAGACATACCACCTGACCCCCACCCATCCACCTCAACCCAAGGGGTGACCGCTGGAAGTGAAAGTGATGACGTCATCGAGCCACAAGGGGAGGAAGGGCGACACCCTTCCAGTGAGAGTGAACGCTATGACGACAGGAGCCCCCTAGGAGAGGAAGAAGAACCACAACACCCCTTTCTCCCTCTGGATGATGACTCATCGTCATCATCACCCCAGGAGGGGGAGGAAGACCCCACAACAGACCTGTGGGCACGGAGGAGGGGTCTAGTTAGACAATATTATGGGGGGGAATTAGATTACGACTACGTTTAAGCCACTATGTACTTTTGTTAATATATTGTATAAAACAAGTGTTATTTCTTTTCACCCACTTTTATTTTGAGTATATATATATCCTATATAGCTCCGGTCATATATGCACATAGTCCTGGAGGGGCCATTCAGACTTGTTCGAATATATATATATCCTTAATTAGTCCTATATAATGACGTAGTGTTTAAACGGAGATACCCAGTGTAAGTGAAATATGGCGCACCGTAGACTACAATTTGAGGTGGGTCTATCTCTCACCCCGCCTCTGATTCCATTGTCTGATAAGTGGGCCTATCTGGCTCCCCGCCTTTGATTCCATTGTCTGATAAGTACCCCCCATTGTTTGTTAAGTGCCCCTATCTGGCTCAGAATATACTACTACTCTCCATAAGGGTCTCTAGATTTAATTACTTTTAAGCAAGTCAGTTCTTGATGGTAGTAAAGAGAAGTACCACCACCTCTTTGTATAGGACGACAGTTGTGAATAGCTGAGTAGTTTGCTATGTTGTAGAGCTGAGCAGTGTCCTCTTTTAACCACGTTTCAGTAAACACAACAAAAGAGAATTTGTTGTCAACTGTGACCCGCTGCCGGCGACATTGCTAGCTGGCCGCACACGGATTTGTTCCCGGAAAAACTCACGATTCTGAGCACCCATTAGCTCAATTCATCGCGGTTTTGTGAGGAGGAATACATCAGTACTCCACGACCCAGACAATATCTTGTTTTGAAGGAAACAGTTCCGATTTCGTCTACAATTGACGGAGAAACAACGTTGTTGTTTACCTGCTGCCAAGCTGACTGGTATTCTGCGCAACCCAGTACGCAGGCGACCCAAACTCTCGTACCGTACTTTTCTTTTTGAATACCGTATCACTGACCAGGTCACTTAGAGTCCTACCCTGAAGGGTGAGACGATATCCCGCAGGCATTGCCACAAGGGAGCACCTTAGAAGGTGTACTGAGCCTGACAGGGAAAGGTAGACCAAACAGCTCATTTAGGTGTTAGGTATCCCTGATTACACCCGGGGGAATCATTCTACGACCTCTGATGGAGGGGAATGAATTTCTCCAGGCCTAGGAGTGTTTCAGGCATTAGGTAGGGCAGTGAGTCGGTCCTCACTACGTGGAGAGTCATGGGGAAGGCTAAGAGAAAGAGGCAATGGATGCAACTTTCAGACGAGGAGGGACGGTGGACCGATGTGTAGCAGGCACCGAAGAAAACTGCGCTCGAGGCTTCACCACTTGCTTCTTCCAGCAAGACAGCAGACGTAATGGACCCAGAGGGGACACCACCAGTCACACACCAACCAGTGTCAGACAATGTACTTCTCTCCACAGGCCAGTCACAGGACAACAGTATGAGACAGGAGAGGACAGCACCAGTTACACACCAGCCAGTGTCAGACACTGTACCTCTCTCCACAGCCCAGCCACAGGACAACAGTATGAGACAGGAGAGGACAGCACTAGTCACACACCAGCCAGTGTCAGACACTGTACCTCTCTCCACAGGCCAGCCACAGGACAACAGTATGAGACAGGAGAGGACAGCACCAGTTACACACCAGCCAGTGTCAGACACTGTACCTCTCTCCACAGCCCAGTCACAGGACAACAGTATGAGACAGGAGAGGACAGCATCAGTCTCACACCAGACAGTGTCAGACACTGTACCTCTCTCCACAGCCCAGTCACAGGACAACAGTATGAGACAGGAGAGGACAGCACCAGTTACACACCAGCCAGTGTCAGACACTGTACCTCTCTCCACAGCCCAGTCACAGGACAACAGTATGAGACAGGAGAGGACAGCACTAGTCACACACCAGACAGTGTCAGACACTGTACCTCTCTCCACAGCCCAGTCACAGGACAACAGTATGAGACAGGAGAAGACAGCACTAGTCACACACCAGACAGTGTCAGACAATGTACCTCTCTCCACAGCCCAGTCACAGGACAACAGTATGAGACAGGAGAGGACACCAACAGTCTCACACCAGACATCGTCAGACTCTGTACATCTTCCAAGATTCAAGATAAAGCAGACAGACCACTTTCCTACAGCATATGGAGTAGTAACGGCAATGGAAAAAAAACAACCAGAGCTCAAACTTTCCATTACAGTCAACCTGAAAGGAGAAATAATAATGACACCACAAGACCAACAGACTGCAAATTACTTAGAAAAAAGTAAGAGTCCTGCAAGGGAAACCTGTATGCTTGGAAAAGCTGGACCCTTCAGAAAGACGCACACGAGTTGTACTTTTGGGATACCCAATCGACTTTCCCCTGGATCCAGTACTAGAACACAAGCAAATCCTGAATGTGGAACGATGCCGCACAAAAGTAGACAAGGCAGCGACACGTCAGGTTCTGGTGACCGTCATGGGACATGTGCCAGAAACATTCAGTCTTGGAAATTGGGGAACATACCGACAGAGACCATACGTCCCAGAACCCCTGCGCTGCTTCAGGTGTCAGAAATACGGCCACCATCAATCACGCTGCACCGGACAGGAGAGATGCGGAGTGTGCAGCCTGAGACATCCAACCAAAGACTGTATAGACAAGCACAAGGCAAACCAGGCCACAACAGCCAAATGTCCAAATTGTGGAGACAAACATCAAGCCTGGAACACAACCTGCTCTACACGGAAAGAAAAAGTGCAGACAGCTCAGGCCAGGATAAACACACAGACCAGCACCACATACACCAACACCAACGTCTAGAACACTCGTGCACAGCCACAACACACACACTCTCACAGAGCAAAATTTCCGGAATCTATTAATTTCAAATCAGAAAATACACAAAAGTGCTGCAGAAATACAGCAAATGCAAAGGAGCAAAAAGCAATTACTTTCGGAATCAACACAACAGATATACAGTTTTACCACCGAGGTCCAGCTGAAAAACATAGTGAAGATCATGGCAGAGACCATTATCAATTGTCTACAGATGACGCAGAACGCCTCACAGCAACAGACTCAAGAAATCACTTGTGTGATAATGGACAAGATCGTGCAGCAGACCACAGTTACACAAGAGACAGTCTCAGACAAGACGGAGCACAAGAGGACAAACAACGCAACATGGACATACAGACTACCAACAACAGTCGGGTAGTCAAGACACCAGAACATCAACATTTACAACAGCAACTGCAAGAAGCAGTGACCACCCAAGATCAACAGAATCTTACAACACAAGAGACAGACAACAACAGCCAATGCAGTCTGATATGCAACAACACCAACAAAGACGTATTGAACAGCAGAGATGCACAGGTTCCGACAACACAAGAAACAGCCACGAGCAATCAATACAGTCCGACATGCAGCAATACCAACAACAAAGTGATGGACCACAGTTATGCACAGATTCCAACAATGCCGGGGATGACCACGAACAATCAATGCAGTCCGATTTGCAGCGACACGACTTGCGAGGTGGAGAATATAGAGGTCGATCCCGAAGAGGAGTTCTACTAGAACAGGCAACACCAACCGAAACCATCGTCTGGCCATTACGAATTCTGCAGTGGAACATACAAGGTCTTGGAAATAAAAACCACACACTTCAGGAGGCTGCAATCAGCACGAAAGCAGATATAATCGTTTTGGAAGAAACTCTTTTCCCAGCCACGAAATCCTTCAGATTAGCTGGATATCAGCACTATGTTATACCGTATGAACAGGGGAGACAAAGAGGGTTAATGACCCTAGTCAGGAACACCATACCCAGCAAGAAAATAGACCCAGTTTCATGTGGGGATGGAGTAGAGGTATTAGCAGTAACAGTGAATATGGCTAATATTGAGCTCCTCATATACAACGTCTACAAGCCCCCTAGACGTAAACTAGAAGCAGAGGCAGTGCTTGCCTTGGCCACGCAGGAAAATGTAATTATTGTTGGGGATTTTAATGCTCATCATCAAGAGTTAGGTGTGACTGGGCCAGCCAATGTAGATGGGCGCCATTTAGCTGCAGCTCTGCGAGAAGTACCTGAGATTACACTTCTCAACACTGGGGAACCCACTCACATTCTTGGAGGTTCCCTTGATCTTACATTAATCTCAACAGCCCTCAAGCATCAGGTGAAGTGGGAAGTAGACCCGGTGATCACCAGTGACCACTATGCTACTGTCACAACACTAAACATAGAACGTCCTCCTACACCACCTGCACAACCTAGGGGGAATTTAAGAAAGGCCAATTGGAATATATACCAAGAGGAACATGAAAAATGGTATGCAACACACACGCCACCTGAGGATTTGAACATACATGAGACCAATCTGCAGGAAGCCATTGCAGCTGCTGCAAACAAAGCTATTCCAATCATTATCACAGGAAACACAAAACGAAAGAACTATTGGTTCTATAGTAATGAAGTTAAATAACAGAACCACAGAGTCACCATCTTCAGAAAACATCTAAAGAGAAACCCCACACCAGAAGGAAGAACTCTGCTAAGAGCGGTGATATCTGAAGCAAGACGAGTTTCTCGAGAAGTAAAGGAGGCAAGATGGTTTGAGTGGTGTCAAACTCTAAATGAACATAGTAGTCTTGGCAAGATATGGGGTCAGATTAAAACTATATCAGGTCGACCAGCCCGACCACAGGCATGTATTCAACCATTGCAGGAGGCTGAGAGACTTGCTCTCCAATTTGCAGAAAGAACAGCTTCATATCAGCTTCCTGCAATGGTCGGAAAGCAGCAAGAACAATTAAAACAAGAGAGGTTGACAGTCATTCATGAGAGCATAGCTATAAATGACGAATGTGACGGCCCCTTCACCAAACAAGAACTAATCAGAGCCAAAAAAGGTGGTAAGGACACTGCACCAGGTGCTGATAACATTACATACTCAATGATCACACATGCAGGTCCTGCTGGAGAACAGGGAATATTGGACGTCATCAATGCATCTTGGCAGCAAGGCAAACTACCAACCTCTTGGAAGAAAGCAGACATCATACCGATTCCTAAGCCGAAAGAACCTGGCAATTACTCACCCATTTCATTAACATCATGCATTAGTAAAACTGCAGAACGGATGGTCTTAAATAGGCTACTGTGGAAGACTGGAGACCTTCATAAACACATATTTGGCTTCACTAGAGGAGTAGGTACTGCAAACTGCATAGCAACATTACTAGGAACAGTTAACTCGGGTCCAGCTATAGTGATCTTCCTTGATCTAGAAAAAGTATTCGAACTTGCAAGCCCGCAAGCAATTTTACACACCTTAGTTAAAAAAGGTGTTAAGAGAAATATGCTGGCATGGATTCAAGATTACCTAAGTCACAGGTATGCCAGAGTAAAGTTGCAAGGACAAGTGTCGGACTACCACCTGCATGAGAATGGGACTCCACAAGGAGGAGTCCTCAGTCCTAGTCTTTTTAACATCCTTTTGGAAAACCTTGTTACCATGACATTTACAGAAGGGGTTAAATTGCTAAGCTATGCTGATGATATAGCATTAGTCATTACAGGTCCTTCACTTCTAAATAAAGCACAAGGTGCATTAGATAAAGTAACATCTATATGCAGCGTTTTAGGGCTAAAAATATCTGCACAGAAGTCTAAGGCAATGAGACTAGGCGGCAACACTCCAGACAGGCACCTACGCATTCAAGACATTAACCTTCAGTGGGTTACACAATATCAATATCTCGGAGTGTGGATAGATTTTAAAATGACATTCAACAAGCAAATTCAATATCTAAAGGAGAAAACAAAATCACGACTAAATATAATGAAAGCAATCACAGGGCCCCGTCTAGGAGCGGGAAACAAAGTGTTAAGAATGTTTTACATACACGCCGTTCGTTCCCTAGTTGATTATGCAGCGCCTGCCTTACTCACTCTTTCTCCTGGTCAGTGGGCAAACGTTGAGGTTCTTCAAAATGATGCATTGCGAATCATAACAGGAGCTCCCAGATGGACTAAAATACTGAACCTAAGACTAGAAACCAAGCTAACGTCGATTGAAATAAGGGTAAAAGGGATCGCTGCGTGCATGCTGACCAAGATATTGACTAGACCTAGAATCAGTTCACTTAAAGATGTAATCGCTGGAGCACTAACTCTGGACAGAAGAGCCTCCAATAGCAACAGGTGGACCCATTGTGCGATAAACACTATCAATACATTCGAAATAACAAACACAGTCACTGAGAAGGGTGCCGACGAAATACATGCAGGCTTTGTTATGCAAGCCCCTTGGGAATCTCCGCCAGCAGACTTTAAGATTATGGTTATTGAAGGAAAAAAGAACCAGACAAATCCTCATCTGCTACGTAACATTGCACAGATGCATATAGAAGCAAACATGGCATCCGACGGCTTCACTTACTTCACAGATGGATCAGTAGACCAGCAGGGACAAGAAACCGGAGCTGCAGTTAAAGCAGGAAACTCTGTAAATAGTTGGAGGCTCTCAAATGGGTGTTCGACTTTACAGAGATGCTAGCCATTCAAAAGGCTTTGGAACATGCTTTTGCTGAACGCCGACAACATGTTATTATACATACAGATTCGAGAACCGCCATTGAAACCTTGCAACAAGAACACATATGTGATAACATACATCTGATCACAAATGTCATATCATTAATGCAAACACTCAAACGACAAGGCCGACGGGTACTTATCAACTGGGTGCCAAGTCATGTGGGAATAATAGGAAATGACATTGCAGACGAAGCTGCAAAACTTGCAACTAAGAGAAGAAATGTAGACATTTACATACTGCAGAGTCTATCACAGATTAAGAAAGTAATTAGAAACAGCAATGCAAAAGATGTACAGTGACCACAACACAGCAGTTGCAACATCAGGATCTGCGGGTTGGTACAAGAATTCAACCAACTACGAACCACTTAGTTTGATGAAAGGGAGCTTTAGTGCAACAGAAGTGCACTTACATTGCATCAGGCTTGGATACCCATGTGCATGGGAAATAGGCTTACAGGTTCCGGAAGATGAGAGGAAATGTCAACACTGTGGAGAAATGCCCGACAGACCACTGGAACATTATCTAACACAGTGCACAGTTACAAACACATTAAGATTTCAACTTAGATTCATCAGAGCAGAAGAATTTGTTAAACACATATGTTAAACACATATGTAAACATAAACTCTTTTATATTTGTAAACGGTAAATATAATTCTTCTTTGAAAACAAATATAAAACTTTATGTATTATCAAATACTCTTTGATAAATACATAAGTACTGTATAGTTTGTGTTACAAATATTTAAATAGTTGAGAAGAGCCGCCAAATCTGAATACTTTGCGCCGTTTTGGAGAGTAAACAAAGTACGAGAAGGTGTTGTTGTTGTGTTGATTTAGGGGCGACGACGATCGTGGGATCGGATGCGCCCCGGATGCCCGATATCGGGAAATAGCGGAAGGATGGGGTCCCTATAGTCTCTTCAGGCCATAGACCCTACAATCTCCTCAGGGTACAAATTTTACAGTCTCTTCAGGCCACGGACATGACGGATGAAGCGGAAGGTATGGCGAAGGATGTCATGACGGACGTCTTCGTCTCTCGCACCTAACCCGTCAAGGAGAACGGGAACTGTGAGGCAGGGAATATTCAGCCTACGAACGGCACTCTGTAGTCTGACGCGAGCGCCATGAAATTGAGGGCAGTGAAGAAGGTGTTCCACTGTATCCTCCTGGGTCGGACACCACTGGCAGTATGGCAGTATCTACCAGCCATAGACGACGGAGATGTGCGGCCAGGCAGGTGTGCCCAATCCAGAGACGAGTGATGGCAGTGTCGAGGAGTCGAGAATGATGACGAGTCCATGGACGCGGGGTGGAATCCTCCCGTAGACCCGCCAGAGAGGAGAACCTGAGTGCTGGCTCCATCATTGCCTTCCATCTCGCGAGGCAAGCCGCCCGGAGTTGTAGGAGAATTTCGGAAAGGTCTAGAGGCACATTTGTAGAGTCATGGAGAGCATGCGCCATCCCTGCTGCTGCGTCGGCCACCTCATTGCCTTTAATACCGACATGTGATGGAACCCATTGGAGATAGATGGACCAACCTGGAGTACCAGAGTATGACAGCAGTTCTCCACGGATCTGTGACACAGTATGACGATGGACTCGTGGACGCTGAGATGATATCAGATGTAGGGCTGTAACTGAGTCCACGTAGAAAACCACTGTAGAGGGCCCTGAAACTTGTCGAAGGAGTTGTAAGGCTAGTAAGATTGCAAACAATTCCCTGGCCAGGCACAAATGAGCAGGGAAGAGTTTCCACGTCTGACAGAAGGATAAAGGAGCAAAGTATGCTGCCGCAGATGTGGATGGTGGCTGATCTTTGCGGAACCCATCCGTGTAAACCTCCAAGTATCCAGAGTATAAGGAGGCTCGTAGGTTTGCAAAAATTAAAGGGGCCAAACCCTCTAAATCTCTCTTCCGACGAGGAGGCTTGGAAAAGTCGACAGAAACCCGAATGAGCTCTTCTGCTCACGGAGGCACCGATGAGATGATCGGGCCAGGGGTGAGTACAGGGACGGGAAGGGAAAACTGTGAATAAGCATCCAAGGCCCGGACGACGAAAGGCAACTGACGACGTCGGGAACGTCCAGCCGGCACATTCCACCAGTTAGCCTCGAGCTGGAGGCGAGTAAGTGGATGGGTAGCAGGGAGACGCACTATCCGTTGAAATTGGCGGCAGTGGACGAGAAGACGTTCAAAGCTCAGGGGCCATAGCCCCGACTCTGCATGGAGAGAAAGAACTGGCGAGGAGGGCATAGCTCCTAGCGCTGAGCAAAGGGCACCATTTTGAATGGGATCCAACCTTGCCAAGACAGATGCTACTGCTGAGCCATAGATTTCACTCGCATACATGATCTTGCTACGAATGAAGGCCTTATAGAGAGCTAGGAGCGACTCCCGTGAAGCCCCCCATGCCGCACCAGAGAGCCGTTTCATGATGTTCACGTGACGAAGGCATGAGGCCCGAAGGTAGTCCACATGATGCCTCCACGTCAGCCGAGGGCTATCTAGAACGACCCCCAGCCACCTGTGTTCCATAGCGATCGGGAGACGACTGCCCCCGACGGTCACCACTGGCTGGTCTGGTAAGCGGGTCCAGGTGAAACTCATGACGCAACTTTTCACAGGGTTAATGGAGAGCCCCTTCCCCAGCACAGTTGCTGAGAACACAGTCACGGCATTTTACAGGAAGCCTTGTGCCTCTAGGAGAGTGGCACCATCCGCCACGAGGGTTACATCGTTGGTATAGGCTAAAACCTGGACCCCCCGGAATACAGGGAGATCAGACAGAAGAATAGAGAATAATAGTGGGCTCAGAATCGCTCCCTGGGGAACACCACCCGAGACAGGGCGGGACGTAGAGACGACTCCACCAACCGCCACTTTGAATGAGCGGCCCTGTAGATAGTTTTGGAATCACCTCAACGCCGGACCCGAGAGACCTAGTCGAGCCAGACTCTGAAGGACAGCAGAATGAGACGCAGAGTCAAATGCACTCTTGATGTCGAAGAATGCTGTAAGGAGCACTCTTCTCCGGCGATAAGTGTCCAATATTCGATGTTCCAAGGAGAGGAGGCAGTCCATCGTGCTTCTTCCCGGCCGAAATCCACTGATACCCTCTGGTAGAAAACCTGAGGTTTCCACCACCCATTGTATCCGGGTGTGAACAAGACGTTCCAACAGTTTCCCGAGACATGGAAGCAGACTTATGGGCCGATATGAACTCGGGACAGACGGATCCTTCCCTGACTTGGCCAATGGTAGAAGAATGGCGTGTTTCCACGGGGCAGGGAAGACACCAGAGGACCAGCAGGCGTTGTAGAAGTGAAGGAGGTGGGACTGAAGGATCTTGGGTGCCCTCCAAACAAATTCATATGGGACGTTGTCTATCCCTGGCATAGTGCCCGACCTAGAGAGTGACAGAGCGTCCTTCAGCTCAACAGATGTAAATGGACGATCCAGGTCCTGAGCTAGTCCTATACCCTGTCGGGAGTCCCATCCTATGGAACTCACAGAAAGGAGCGGGGAACGGTAAACATCTTCAAAGTGGTCAGCCAAGAGTTCGGCTATTTGTACTTCCCCAGGCTTCCATTACCACTGGGGTCTCTGAGTGGGATGAAAGGCTGGGATTACCTACCTGTCATCTTGCGAACAAAGGCCCAGGCTCCCGCAGAGGAGGAGTCGAATCGGAGAGAGGCACAGTAATCAGCCCAGGCCTTGCGTTTGGCAAGGAGGACTGTTCGTCTACACCTGGCGTCCGCCCTGCAGAAGGTCTGCCGCTGCAGTGGAGTAGGGATGCGCTGCCACGAATTCCACGCACGTCGCCGGTCCAGTACTGCCTGCCGACATTCAGGATTCCACCACGGTGCCCCACGGCGGGAAGGATTGGTTGTCTGGCCACTAGTCCTCCTAAAATGCCGAGAGCCTACACTGAAGAGGGACTCGGAGAGAGCATCCGCTGACCCATGCAGATCTGCAGTAACTGCAGGAAGGGTCGACCAGTCATCCGCCTCATAGCCATACCATCCCTCTTCCGAGAAGATCCATTTGGATCTTCGGGAGGTCAGAGCAGGACGAACAGTGCCCCCGAAGGAGATGACGATGGGCAGGTGATCACTACCCAGGTACGGCCCGGTCCATATCTGGGCCATCATGAAGGGGCCTCTTCCAATGCAAAGATCGAGCGTTGAAAAATGTCCATTTAGCGGGTCTATCCGAGTTCCCAAACCTGGCGGCGTCAGTAAGGAGAGGTCTGGGAAGTCAAGAAGAAACTGAAATAGGGCTCAGCCAGCCATGTTGTGGTGGCGACCCGATAGCATGGGTTGCCATGATGAGTGCCGAGCGTTAAAGTCACCCATGACGAGGCAGGTGTCTGTGATCTGACCAAAATAGTGTTCTAGTTCCTTCTTTGTTACCAGTAGACAGGGGTTATACAGAACTCCAAAGGTGCCCCACCTATGGGAGAGGGCCACCTTCCCTGCCATGAATTCTAAATGTCCACCCGGGAAGGAGTGAATCCAGAGCAAGGAGCTGGGAACTGAGTCCCTGACCAAGAAGGCAAGTCCCCCTCCACCCCGTACTGGCCGATCTTGTCTATAGACCGAATACCCCGGCACCGTGAAGGAAAGATCGTCTGTAAGCCAAGTCTCACAGAGTCCCACGATCAACGGTGGTGCGCTGACGATAAAATTGCGTAGAAATTGCGTCTTCTTAAAAAGGGAGCGGGCATTCCAAAACACCATAGTATTCTCAGGATGGGGCGCCATTATCCCTGAAATACAACAGCTAACTTTTTGACCACCAGTGCGCAGACGTCTCCAAAGGGGGAACCACTAGAAAAAGCCATAAAACCCTCATACAAAGTAAGTAAAATGTGTGGTATCAATGACAGCCAGTTCAGAGGATGTTGATCAATGCTTCTCTCTGCCTGACGGAAGCAGTGATCGGCTCGCGAACTCTCTTGACGGCGCCTGCGACTGGTGGGTGCTTCACTCTGGGCCTTATGTTCCACAGGTGTCACAATCCCTTGGGAAAGTGCCTGGGGGACCAGAGGATCGTCAGGACTGCCTGTTGGAGCAGTACCTCCTGATCGATGGGTGTGTCGACGACACCGGTGTTGGTTTCTTTGGGGAGAGGCAGGAGGGTGACGAGTGCCAGGCTCCGGCCGATACTGAGCGTCCATGTCTGTATCCGTGGATGAGTTTCCGTCCATGTCAAGGCTACCCAGGAGGGAAAATCGATTAGCAACCTGGGTGTATGAGGCATGTGACTGGGACAGGCAAGAGCGTCTGCTAGTTCCTACTTGTGAAGAGGCCCGGCCAGGGGGAACCTGGAGGCGAGAAGAAGCGATAGGCTGATTGAGGGCACGCAACTTCTGGAACAGCTCATGTCGAGGTGTCCCCGCTGTTTTATGATCGATGTCCAACTGGAGGGCCTCAAGATATACAGGGCAACTCTTTGACATAACCTTATGATGGCCATGGCATAAAAAGCAGCGAGGTGCAGCAGAGCACCCACCGTTATCTCTGTCTGTATGGCCTTATTTGGACGAGGAGGGAAGAATCTACCTTAAGTGTGGGAGATATTAACAAACAAAGGGATAACTGAACTCTTAATCTGTGTTAGGCTCTGCGGCCCAACCAAAACTCGGCCTCGTGGAAACCACGTGTCCAGGACAATGAATAATAGAACATGAAATGGAAATTAATAAAAATGTAATTTACTAACTAAATAATTTATTCAAAATCTAAATCAAAGCACTCCCTGACTTAAGGCATGAGATGAACTAACTCCTATACCAAACCGTAGCAACTATACCTCTTATGCCGACCAGCTGATGCAATGCTGATCTTGGGGAGGGGTGGAGATGGGGTACCTCTCCCAGCTGATGACCAGTCCACACTGACCCTACCTCGCTCTGCTCAACACAGAAGCCCAGATGGGTATCCTTCCGCCTGGCTTACTAAGTTACTAGCAGGGTTTAAGTTGAATCAACTAATCTCTGTTGTACTGAACGACCCAGATGGTTGAACTCTTTTTAACTGAAGGAAATTGCACAGGCATCTTAGGGAAGAGCTATTTCCGATTATAAAATGGCTATTTGACCTTTGACAATTACTAAAATATGGAAAACTTTACTGTTACCTAGACCTACGGTCGCCCAAATCGTTCTGCGGCCGAAACTAGTCCCGGCTAATGACGTCACTGATGGTGACTTACTACAGTATTCCGACAATTGAGGATACTCTTGATACTTTAAACAGGAATACTATTGAATACAATTTGGATGAAGACTAATTTCTCTAAATTACTGAATTCTGTAAAATAATTCATTATACATTGTTTTAAGACAAAGGTGGCGACCATTTTGTATTTCACCCGCTAATCCTCAGAAGATATGACCTTGCTTGGGTCAGGTCAAACTACAACATGACTCTCATTATTGTACAAAGGTGTATCCCCCTGTCTCCCATACAATTACTTATTTTTAAAACAGCTTCAGTTGTTACACTAGAACAGCTTGCCGAGCTGGGAATACAACGAAAATTACTGAAATGGATAAAGGGCTATTTGTCTAATCGAACAGCATATGTTTTGTTTAATGGTGTTAAAAGAACAGAGAGCAAACACTTTGAACTGGGAACTCCACAAGGCGGGGTCCTCAGCCCTTTGTTGTTCAATGTTCTAATGCATAAACTTATTAAAGATCTTCAAACTAGTAATGAAGACACGGTTATTTGTTGTGCTGATGATATATGGTTACAGGCTGCCTCCGAGCCTAGAATGCAAGTTCTGCTCGATGCTTTTGAACTAGAACTGAGCCCCTCCCTTTCCAGCCCGTTATCATCATGAGGGGGACTTAGTAGACGGCTGCCGGGGTGTGATGCTCCATGAGACGGTTCTCTGTCCTTTTGTGGCCTTATGCTCCTGCTGCCGGCTTCAATAATTCTGCTGGTCACTGTTTCCTCTTCCTTATGTTTCGATTTTCCCCCTCTTCTCCTTTCTCATTGGTCTTTCCCGCCGACCTTTTGCCAGCTTTGATTATTCTTTCGGACATCTTCTGTTTTGACGCCCGGGTGTTGGGGGAGGCACACACTCTCACCCGAAGAACTGTGGTACCCAACATCGCGAGCGAGGGGGACGCTTTAATTGTCAATCCTCCTTTCGTTGCTGAACCCGATCTCGACGGACTGACAGTTCTTAAGGTGGCGATTGTGGGGCGTATACTAACGATGCACCTCTGGGGGCCCCAAGACTGTCTCTTGTTGGGTGTCCTATCCTCTAATTGTGGCTCCATGGTGGGTGTGACGGCTCATTCGTGAATGAAATTATTACCTCCTCGCGTCTATGCCGCTGAATGATTCTCTTATAACTCCTCAGTCTCGTAGGGTGGGCGACCAAGCCCCCGAGTCGGACAGAGTTGCAAGATCGGGCTCTGTAGCCCCATTGGGCCCAGACCAAGCTACTCCTTTGACCCTCCTGACAAACCCCCTCCACTCCCTACCTCCTCTGTGGAAGGGTTGAGCCCCAAGCCCCCTGCGGTGACCACCTCATAACTTGGAGCAGCTACTTCTCTCATTGTGACAACTGCACCTTTTACCCCCCCCCCCCTCTCTCACTGAGGGTGCTTGGTGCTGACTCCCCCAGACACCCTCACATGATGCTTTCCAGTGCTAAAAAATCAACACTTTGTTTGGTCCTGCTACATGGACTAAATACTTTGATCTCACCCGTATGGATTCTACTCTTCCCGTCGATTTCTTTATCCATGCCTCTGTTACTTTTAACCCCACCCGTACTGGTACACGTGTCGTTGCTGCTCCTCAGGATGCAGCTACCTGCTTAGCCGCAGTGTCCAGCATTGGAGAGACCCCTGTTAGGATCCCCCAAAATGCCCGGTTAAATGCCAGTATTGGCACTGTTATCCTCCGGCACCATGTTGTGACTGGTGTTCGGGACCTGAAAGACTGCCACGAGGATGTTAAACATATCATTGAAGCCCAAGGCCATTCTGTCCTCCAGGTTGATACTGTCACCCGACCCCCTCGTGGTCATCGTCAACACCCTCTTGCCGTAGTGAAAATCACTTTTGATGGCAGGACCCTTCCGCCTACTATAATTCTTGCTGGTGCCAGATACTCCATTCAGGAGTACATTCCCTCTCCTAGGCTTTGCAATAAGTGCTGGAAATTTGGGCATAGTGCCCTCAAATGCACAAGTGTGGTGTGTCTATGCCCCATGTTTGGGGACTCGGGGTCACACTAAGGCTGAATGCTCTTCTCCCCAGGCTCGATGCCTCAATTGCGGTGACGTCCACCCTACCTTCTCCCGCAAGTGTATACACTACAAATTTGAGGAAGCCATCTTAAATTTGAAGCACCACGCTCATTTCTCTTTTCCTGAGGCGAAGCGTCAAGTCCGCCGTGACTCCTCTTTCGCTAACATATCTTATGCTTGTGTTTTACGTTACACCTCTCCTCGCCCTTCCCTCCTTTCTTAGTCTCACAACCGTTTCCAGGCCTTAGACCTGGACGCACCCACTTCCACCTCCGCAGCTCCCTTCCGTTCTGAACCACGAGGTCCTCCTGGTTCTCCATCTGGTAACGGCTTCCCAGTCTGCCGTGTCTCCTGTGTCTTCTTTCCCATCTTTCCCTGGTCCTTTTTTCCTGTCCTCCCCCCTGTCCCTTGACTCTCTGCGCCGCCTGTCTGTCCAGGCTGTTGTCCATCATCCTCCCAGCAATCTTCATGTTGTTCGCTCCCGTTCCTCTTCTCCTGTTGAGACAATGGAGTCTGTCGCCCAGTACGCTGTTGCTGGAACACCTGTTTCTTTGAATCAGAAACGTAAACCTGGCTCCTCTCCGTTCTCCTCCCCGGCTAGTAAGAAGGCATCGCTTTCTTCCTCGCCCCCACCTCTGACTCTATCACTGTGTCCCCTCCCATTTCAGTGGTCGGGCCTCCTGTCCCAGCTATGAATGTTACTATCGCTCACGATTCTCTCTTGGTTACTGCCCTTGCTGAGATGCGATCCTCTGTTTCTGTCCTCCCCTCCCCCTGCTGTCCTTGACCGCCCCTCTCCGTTGTCTCTTCCTACTCCGGACCCTGTCCATCCACCTCTGGTCTGTCCTCCCGCTCCCTTAACTCCATCGTTCTTACTAAGTTTACCCATGCCCCCACCCTGATTTCACTGATCCTGATCCTGATCTTTAATATGTTGTGTTCTTCATTTTTCTCTGTTGCTGTCCTCTCTCTCTCTTTGACAATGTCTATACTTCAGTGGAATATTCGTGGATTTTATGCCAACTTCCATGAACTTGAACATCTGATTACACAGTTTTCACTGCTTTGTGTATGTCTCCAGGAGACAATGCTTTGGTGCTCGTCCTGATCACTTTCGTGGTTATTCCTTTCTCTAGGCTTTTGCTGGGGCCCATAACTTTGCTGCTTTCTTGATTCATACTGATATTCCATTCGTCCCCGTACTTTTCCAGTCACCTATCCAATGTTCTGCAGACCGTATCTTTGTGAGTAAATGGTATACGGTCTGTTCTATTTATCTCCCCAAATGTCCCGCTTTCTCTTCCTAATCTTAGCCACTTCTTGGACTTCTTACCAGAGTCTGTGTTCCCGTTGGGTGATTTCAACTGTCGACATACCCTCTGGGGTGATGCTCTGACAAACACCCGCCTTCTCGAACCGTTTGTCCTCTCTTCTTCCCTGTCTAGTCTGAATCTCTCTCTGCACGTCGTCTCTTTACTTAGATTTCACGTGGCGGGTTCTTGGTGACCTCCATAACAGTGACCATTTCCTTGTTAGCTTTTTCTCTTTTCACCCCCTCTCTCCTTCCCTAGGTGGCAGTTTGCCAAGGCTGACTGGAACCTATTCACCCTCTCCATGTTACTCTCTCCGACCTCTCCACTCTGCCTCTCCCTCGCGCCCTCCTTCTCTTTCATGACACCGTCTTCGACACTGTCCTCTGCTCTATTCCTCGCTCTATCTCCCGGGGCACGCGGAAGTGTGTTCCCTGGTGGACTGCAGACTGTGCTCGAGCTGTCTGCTGTAAGCGTGCAGCCTGGAAGAAACACAGACGCCGGCAGACGGCTGATTCTTTTATTTGGTTTCAGAAGGCAAGTCCGGTGGCCTGTAGGACCATCCATACAGCTAAACATGAGAGTTGGAAATCTTATATCTCCACCATTACGTCCGATACTCCTCTGCTGCAGATCTGGAAGAAAATCCAGAAGATAGCGGATAAGTTCGTTCCAGATGTCTCGCCGGTCCTTCACTTCCATGGTATCCAGTGGCGGATCCAGTGACGGTCACGACCGAACTAGGTTCCCACTTTTCGGATGTTAGCTCCAGTTCTCACCTTCCTCAATTCTTCCTTCTTCGTAAGCCCGTCCTTGAATCTCATCCCGTAGATTACCGCACTCATCTCCAACTTCCCTATAACGATCTCTTCTCTCTCTCTCTCTCCGAACTTCAGTCTGCTCTGGCCTTCTGTGGTTCTACAGTAGCGAGCTCAGATGACATTCATTATGAGATGCTTCGCCATCTCCCACCATGCGCGTCTCAGTATTTACTGCATCTGTATAACCATGTCTGGAAGTCGTCGTCAGCCTCTGAAGACTGGCTCGATGCAGTTGTTCTCCATATTCGGAAACCGGGTCTCTGGGGACATTCCCCTAAGTACTTCCGCCCCATTGACCTCACGAGTTGCGTCTGCAAACTCTTTGAACGTATGGTCAATGTCCGTCTGATGTGTTTCTTAGAATACTATTACCACCTCTCCCCTTCTCAATTCGGTTTTTGCAAATGCCTTAGCACGACTGATGTTTTGGTAAACTTGAAAGTCTATATTCGTACTGCTTTTGCTGCGAAGACCTCCGTTGTTGCTGTCCTTTTTGACTTAGAGAAAGCATATGACACCTCCTGGAGATACCATATTCTATCGCAACTTCGTTCTGTTGGCCTTCGTGGTAATCTCCCTCTCTTCCTCCAAAGCTTCCTCTCTAGTCGTTCCTTTAGAATGAAGCTTGGTCCCACTCTCTGCCTCTTTTTGGCAATACGAGGGTGTATCCCAGGGTAGTGTCTTGAGCATTACTCTTTTTCCTTGTTACCCTCAATGGTCTTCTCAGCGCTCTGTGTTGATGCTCTTACCCTTTGTTGTCGAGGTGATGACTCTCTTTTCCTTCAAGGACAACTTCAACTTGCAATTGATGCCGTGTCGTCTTGGGCCACCAATCATGGCTTCCTCTACAACTAAGACTCGTGCCACGATTATTACTCGGAAGCAGGTAGTTCTTCGTCCCGTTTTGTCGCTTTATGGTCATCCCCTTGTGTACAAAGATTCTGCTAAGCCTTTGAGGTAAATTTTTGACACTCGTTTGTCTTGGTCGCCACATTTCTCCTACCTCCGAGTTGAATGCTCTAAGGCCCTTAACCTCCTTAAGGTTTTGTTCCATACTTCTTGGGGAGCTGATAGGCGAACACTCCTCTCTTTATATTCCTCTCTCGATCTGTCTAAACTCGATTATGGTTGCCCTGCTTACTTGTCTGCTTCTCCTTCTACTCTTCGCCGTCTTGATGCTCCGCACCATACTGGGTTATGCTTCAGCTCTGGTGCCTTTCGGTCGACTCCCGCCCTCAGCCTGTATGTTGAAACCAGCATCCTGTCTCTCCAGGACCGCCGTGATCGCTACTGTCTTCGCTATCTTGTGCGGTCATTACAACACCCTCACTCTCGCTTATGCCATGCTTTGACTTTTACCCCTCCTGTGGTCCCTGTTCCCCTTCACCACCTCCATCTTTCTGTACGGTTGACTCCCCCTACAGAATTCTCTTTCAGTTAGTCTTACCAATATTTCTCCTCGCGTTGTTCCGTCCTTGTCCCCGTGGAGGGTCCCCCGTGGAGGGTCCCCCTTCCTAAATTTTGTAAAACCCTGACCCAAGTGACTAAAGCTTTTACCCCTCCTACTGTTCTGAAACGCCTTTTCCTTGAACACTTTTCTTCACACTCCCACTCCATTCCCGTCTTAACCGATGGGTCTTAGTCTGCAGACGGTGTAGGCTACTCTGTTGTTTTTCCTGACCACACCTATATGTGTCGCCTGCCTCCAGAGACTAGCACCTTCACAACAGAACTTTATGCTATTCTCTATGCTCTTCATCAACAGCTTTATTGCTGTCAATCCTCCTTTGTTGTTGTAGTTGACTCTCGTAGTGCCCTCGTGGCTCTGGAGTCTTTAATCCAGTCCATCCGGTGGTAGTCGAAAATCAACATTGGCTGTTTCTTATCTCCAGTAGATTTAAGACAGTGGAGTTTTGCTGGGTTCCCAGCTATATTGGTGTGTCCTTAAATGAGTGTGCGGACGCTGCCGCTAAGGAAGCTGTCCGCACTTGTCCCATCTCCCGTAAAGGTATTCCTTATTCTGACTTACCAAGTTATTCATTCCTCCATCCTTGTCCGTTGGCAGAGTTGTTGGTCTTCTGTTGCTGGTAACAAACTGTGTACTCTTAAGAGAAGTGTGTCCCCGTGGCCTTCCTCCTACCACCGTAACCGGCGGTGGGAAACGGCTCTTGCAAGGTTACATATTGGCCATACACGTTTAACTCACGGGCACTTAATGGAGCGCCGCTCTGCTCCTTATTGTCCAAACTACATTGTCCCTCTTACAGTTGTTTATATCCTTGTTGAATGTCCTGACTTCCAGGACGAGCGTGTCTCCCAACCGTCCCTCGCGGTCACTTGTGCCTCGATAGAATTCTTGGTGAATCGGATACTTTTGATATCGTTCACCTTATGCGTTTCTGTTCTCATATTGGTATCCTTGGTGATATTTACCGCCCTATGATTATTTCGCACATTTGATGGTGCTACAAAGCCTTCCCGGCTTGGTGCCTTATTTTGATACTTACTAGAGCTGAGGAATGTGGCCTCCTTATCTCTGTACAGAAAACTCGTGCCCTCATTCCATGTGGTATTCCACCAGCCAATTATCATATAGATGGGCGTGTACTCGAGAACTGCGAGATTACAGGTACCTCGGTGTCCTCATTAACGACCCTGGGTACCTTTCTTCTCACAAGAGGAGACTGTGGGAGAGATTAAAGCCCTTGCGGGTCCTTGTTGGTGTCAATCATGGAATTAACGTGAGACTTGCTAGAATGTTTTATGTATCATTTATACGCTCTGTGATTGACTACAATGCTCTACATCTCACACTGTATACTGACAACGAGCTGAAATCTCTTGAAACCTTGCAAAATGAAGCTATGCGTCTCATCCTTGGGGCTCCAAAGTCCACGAGAATAGTTAATATGAGAGCAGAGTTAAAATTACCTACCATAAGTGAGAGAATTTTGTCCATTAGCAAAGTTTTTGACGTGAAGGCATTGAGTAGATCTAGACAACACATGAAGTATCAAGCTAAACTTTGTAACATACTACACTCACCTGAAATGTATAGAAGAGGGAAATCTGATTGTGAATTGTTTTTTCAAGGTAGCCAACTCCATCAAACTATTAAATATGTACCCAACTCAATTAATGATTAATCAATCAATTACTCCATGAGATAACTGAGATCTATCAGTTGATTTTGTAAATGCACTCAAGAAAGATAGTGTGCACTCTACATTATTAAAACAGTTAACACTGAAAAGCATCACTGAAAGTACTCAGAGTATGGGTAACGATGTGTATCAGTGCTATACCGACGGCTCTGTAGAAGAAGGTGGACGATGTACCGGATGTGCATGCAATATATTTAAACAATCTTCTCTCGTACATACAGCAATGAAGCGCGTCAATGACTGGACAAGTACAACTCAAACCGAACTTGCAGGCATATACCTCGTCATTGAATTTTTAAAAGACAAAGGCAGTGGACTTATATACTGTGACTCGCAGAGTGCACTCCTGGCATTGAACGCACATAGTGGTGACGCCCAGAAAATAGTCAGTGATATACAAATGAATGTTTTAACTGCTAAAGAAAACAGATTTGAAATTAAGTTCCTATGGATACCATCACATGTTGGCATCTCAAAGCATGACACTGTGATATATAATATCTAGGGGGTAATGAACTAGCTCGTTCATAAAATAGTGTAAATTTACCTATATTTGCTTGGGCGACCACCTCTAACTTCAATAATCTTCCCCCAGACATACAATTCAGATTAAATGCTGGTTACGGAGATCGAGAAAGGCTCGTTGACTTCATGCTCCACAAGGAAGATGAATGCAACGTGCCATTTACTGAGTTTGAATTACTCGCGGCTCTAAACAAAGGTAAAGCCACATCCCCTGGTGAAGATGGTATCACTTATGACATATTGCGTCTACTTCCTTTAGTACCAGGGAATCCCCTGCTTGAGCTGTATAATATGAGCTATGTTACTGGGGAACTTCCTAACTCTTGGACCAACAGTATAATCATTCCAATTCCCAAGACAAATCAAGAGAATGCTTTCCGCCCAATTTCCCTTACTAGCTGCATTTGCAAAACATTCGAGAGAATGGTCCTAAACCGTCTCCTCCATAGAATAAGAACCATGCTATCCCCCCAGATATATGGCTTCATGCATGGAAGGAGTGTGCATCATTGCATCACCACCTTTCTTACCCTGCACACTGAAAAGTCATATACCACCTTCCTAGATCTTAAGTCTGCCTTTGATATTGCAAATAGACATGTTATCTTGAGTGAGCTTGCAAGAATGAATATTGGTGGTCGGCTTCTTTGTTGGATCAGGGGTTACTTATCCAACAGGAAGTCATCTGTATTTTTCCAGGAGCATAGAAGTGTAACAAGAGACTTTGAACTAGGTACCCCGCAGGGTGGTGTCCTCAGTCCTACCTTATTTAATATCTTAATAAACACGCTGTTAAACTCTGTACCGAGCAAACCCAACGTCCACATCATTAGCTATGCTGATGATATAATGATACACACCACTGGGTATGCTAACATGCAGAACACTCTTAACTCTGTATTAGACTCATGTCAGGACCAAGGTTTAATTATCTCAGCAGAGAAAACAAAGATACACAATCGGCGCCCACCCAGGCAGGGAGGAGCTGTTCGCAAGATGCAACTGTCTGATGGCTCCCAGCTTGACTATGTAAACAGATTCAAATACCTTGGCCTTGAGGTGCCACTGTATGGTCCTGTTGTATTCAGACTCTGTCGTCAGTTTAAAGAGAGGCTCCGAGCTCTCAAGGCTGTTGCAGGTTATCACTCAGGCTATGGTGCCAATGTCAGAATTGTCAAAATGATGTACTTTGCATACATCAGATCTTTAGTGGATTATGCTGCACCTCTGCTTGTTTTGATGCCTGAAAGAAAGCTTGGAGGGCTTGAAAAATTGCAGAACAAAGCCTTGAGGATAATCCTTGGGTGCCCTCGTACCACAAAGACACTTAATATGAGAAAGGAACTTAATATTCTGAGCGTTGTTGATCGTGTTACTGAAATTAACTGTCAAAGTGGTATAAAAATGCTTAGACTAACTCATCCTAATCCTTGCACAGAAGCCCTCCAAAATTTCTTTATTGAAGTTCAGCATTGTTTCAAATGGATAACAAAAACTGGAAGTCAACTCAAAATGTATCAGGTTTGCATAGACATAGACAACTTTACTCTGGCATACCTGTGACTTAGGTAATCTTGAATCCATGCTAGCATTTTTCCCTTTACACCTTTTTTAACTAAGGTGTGTAAAATTGCTTGCAGGCTTGCAAGTTCGAATGCTTTTTCTAGATCAAGGAAGATCACTATAGCTGGACCCGAGTTAATTGTTCCTAGTAATGTTGCTATGCAGTTTGCAGTACCTACTCCTCTAGTGAAGCCAAATATGTGTTTATGAAGGTCTCCAGTCTTCCACAGTAGCCTATTTAAGACCATCCGTTCTGCAGCTTTACTAAGCACCTGTCCAGTGGGTGGAGACTGGTCTCATTAGCACCTCTCAGACTGGTGGGGAAGAAATTCTTGCTGCAAGAAGGTGTGTTCTCAGAGCTAACTAGGGTAACTATAATACATGTTTCCTATATAATTTTAAATTAATTACAAATATTTGAAAATATATGGTACGTTTCCGAATTTCTGACGATATAGAACATATTGTAGTTTATAATTAAGTTCTTAATAGCGATCCTGCCTCATAATTAACATATGTATCTATCTACTTCCGTTTTGTATATTAAAATGACCACATTGTTATGTTAATTTCTTTCTGTAAATAATGATGGTAAAGTGCAATAAAGGTATTATTGAAGCAACAGGAAATCATTAAATCCTATATATATCTTCATTCTTATACTTGAAATATTGTATACTTTGCTGTCTCCATCGCACCTCACCACCTGCTGGCCGGTGGTGAGGTGCCATGTGCAGGTGGTAGGTAAGCAAGTAGGTAGGTAGCAGTAAGTAGGTACCCGGAAGTAAGATATCTGTTGTGGGGATGTATATCCTGAGGCACTGTATATACAATGTTCACAACAGAGCACAGTATAATCAGATCATTATATACAACACATTGAGAAGGAATGAAGGTTAGATCCGAAAATTTGGTTTTAATACACTTACACATTTATTGGGTCTTTCCTTCACCTTCGTTCAAGCACTACGGCATCACAATAAGTTTTCAATTATTATTATTATTACTCAATTTTTATTACTATTATTATTATTATTAACAGGAAGGGGAGGGGGTTCACATGTGCACATTGTACAATAAACTACTTTTCTCAGGCGGCAGCTTGTCGAAGGCGGAGGTGTAGCCTAGGCCGTTTGTCATGATAATTAGTGATGGCTCTTATTTTGATTATGGATCCGTAATCCAGTTAAGCCTTAATTCTTAATTTATGTTATCATGCTGGTAAAATACACTTCTTGATGATGTGTATGGGGTGCAAAATTAACTCAAGATAACCACTCACAGGATGAGTATGGGTTGTACAAGAAACTGTTGCGCAGAGGATGAGAATGGAGAGCAAAGTAAACAAAGATTCACATGACGAGAAAGGGTTACACAATGTACCAAGACTTACAGGTGCAAAATAAACTACCACACACAGGATGAGTATGGGGTGCACAATAGATTACCGTGCAGATGATGAGTATGGGGTGCACGTAAACAAAGACTCACACGATGAGTATGTAGTGCCCAATAAACTACCACTCACAGAATGAGTCTATGATATTCGTGCTCTATATTAAGGCAACTAAAATACACCTCTACACACAGAAATCACAATAGCGTGATGCATCAATGAACAAATCCACAAAGGCCGTGACGAGGGTTCGAACCTACGTCCGAGAGGATCCCAGACGCGCTTTAATTGACTGAGCTACGACATGGATAAGAATTGCAACTGGGAAATCAACTTGACCTACCACGGATCCTGCAGCCTCTCCCAGACACACACCGGGTTTTTACACAATTCCCCCCATGCGCCCGAGCTGTGCCAATAAGCTATTCTACGTCTTCGCCCTTACTTAATAACATACAGAAATCAGAATAGCGTGATGCATATTGTGCATCTGGCTTGTGTCTCGGAGAGACTGCAGGATCCGTGGTAGAATCAGCCACTTGTTTCAATCCTTAAACATGCTAAACATAGCCTCACTCACTCCACACATTCTCC
Source organism: Procambarus clarkii (assembly GCF_040958095.1). Lineage (NCBI taxonomy): Eukaryota > Metazoa > Arthropoda > Malacostraca > Decapoda > Cambaridae > Procambarus > Procambarus clarkii. The sequence goes on from NC_091167.1 coordinate 16,039,278, forward strand.
TGTGCCACTTACATTCACAAAACCCTGTTCTTAAGTGCAAACCCTGTTCTGAAAATCTTCTTGGATAGATGTAATAGAACACATAATCACCACACCAGAAATAAATCTCTCTTTGATATCCCCAGAGTCAAATTTAATCTGTGTAAACACTATGTAAATAAAGGGACCTAGTCTATGGAACTCACTCCCTAACGAATTGAAAAGCTGTCCAACTTTTGCCTTATTCATAAATAAAACCAAAAAGTACCTAATTCCATCTTCATAGTTTCCTACCTTGTGCTGTAACTCGCACTGTATCTAGTGCTACCCAATCCCCCAATGGATGTACCTATGTCATGCAACTTCACCATTGTTATTATCTTATATCACGTTATACACATAGTTTACTACATTATATCTTCCTCAAATTATGCTAAAATGTACCTATGGATAACCCTTCAATTTACTTTAATGTACCCTACTTTTTGTTGTTTTATCAAATATCTTATGCAGCCGGTTGTCCGCTCGGCTGTCGGCCGAGCGGACAGCACACTGGACTTGTGATCCTGTGGTCCCGGGTTCGATCTCGGGCGCCGGCGAGAAACAATGGGCAAAGTTTCTTTCACCCTATGCCCCTGTTACCTAGCAGTAAAATAGGTACCTGGGTGTTAGTCAGCTGTCACGGGCTGCTTCCTGGGGGTGGAGGCCTGGTCGAGGACCGGGCCGCGGGGACACTAAAGCCCCGAAATCATCTCAAGATAACCTCAAGATAAGATTACAATGTATTTTTTATACTTTCTTACAATGTATTTCTATACTTTCTTACAATGTATTTCTATACTTTCTTACAATGTACCTGTAAAGTTTATTTTTAAATTTTGCTATAAATTACCTTCTTAAGATTATATGTTAGATTAAGGGTGTGCCCGAAACGCGATGCATGCTAGGCTTTACAAGAATGTAAAACGTCAAATCTCTGTACTCTCATTAATCCAATGTACCTTCTTGTATATAAATAAATATATAAATAAATAAATAAATCTGTGATTACCCTGCTATAAGTGACTTCAGACCAAATGGTATGAGGTACTTTGAGCTTTGTAATTACTTCATACACTCAGGAATGTTGGAAGATATATTTATTCTGTGCCCAGATTTTGGTAGTGGAAGCTAATAGATCAGTCTTACATTTTATGTTCTCACCTGACTCTTTGTCAGAGCTGTTTGTTTGTGTATTTAAAGATGGTATTTTCTCCCTGATTCCATGCATGACTAACCATCCTGTGAGATGGGAATATTAGATGAAATTATAGCTAGTTTTTGATCTACACTGTGTAATCTTTCATATAGAATAGGTTGTTGTAGTTTGAGATTCGCTACTTGGAACAAAAAGTTCCAAGTAGCACGGGCTATGGTGACCCCGTAGTAAATAGAATTGGGCAGCAGCACGTAGCTGTGTATACCTAAGCCTGGTAAAAAAAAAAATCAATGTTAGGTAGAGTTTTAAAGAATGAACAAAGTAAGAGAAAGTGCAGTCCTCTGGACGGGGTCCAACAACGCGCGCCCATATTGGCAATCCAACATTGAAATTCATTTACAATTATTTTTATGTAAAATTAAATATTCACTTGTAAAAATATATAGTTACAATATTTGTTGTTATATATAACAATTGAAATTATTTAGGAACAGCTGCAGAGTTTTGAGTAATTTTGACGACTGAACCTTTCTACTTCAGATCAATTCATGCTTTAGATCTCAATTAAGTCTTATGTCTTAGTTTTTAAGTTTTCCCACATCTTGCCCGAAACGCTGCCCCGAAATTAGTAACTTTAGGCATAATAACATTCTCTCTCTCAAATCATTAGTTTTGATTTGATTATCATTAATTATTACTATTAATTATTATTATTTAATTACAGATTTAAACCAGCTAAACACAGATGTTGAAGAAATATAAGAAAATTCACTAATTGTACACAGAGTGGTAGACGGTTGGAACAAGTTAGGTGAGAAGGTGGTGGAGGCCAAGACCGTCAGTAGTTTCAAAGCGTTATATGACAAAGAGTGCTGGGAAGACGGGACACCACGAGCGTACCTCTCATCCTGTAATTATAATTACACACACACTGGGTGTGGGAGTGGGGCCTGATAGCTGAGTGGACAGCGCTTTGGACTTGTGATCCTAGGGTCCGGGTTCGATCCCGGCTGATGGCCGAAACAAAATAGGCAGAATTTCTTTCACCCCGATGTTCCTGTTACCTGGCAGTAAATAGGTACCTGGGAGTTAGACAGCTGCTACGGGCTGCTTCCTCACTCTCCCTCTCTGCCCCTTTCTCTCCCTCTCTCTCTCTATCTATCTCTCTGTCTGTCTCTCTCTCTCTTTCTCTCTCTCTCTCCCTCTCTCTCTTTTTTTCTGTGTGTGTGTGTGTCTGTCTGTTCCTGTCCGTGTGTGTGTATTCACCTAGTTGTGCTTGCGGGAGTTGAGCTTTGCTCTTTCGGCCCGCCTCTCAACTGTCAATCAACTGTTTACTAACTACTAACTATTTTTTTCACACACACACACACACACACACACACACACACACACACACACACACACACACACACACACACACACACACACACACACACACACACACACACACACACACACACACACACACACACACACACACACACACACACACACACACACACACACACACACACACACACACACACACACACACACACACACACACACACACACACACACACACACACACACACACACACACACACACACACACACACACACACACACACACACACACACACACACACACACACACACACACACACACACACACACACACACACACACACACACACACACACACACACACACACACACACACACACACACACACACACACACACACACACACACACACACACACACACACACACACACACACACACACACACACACACACACACACACACACACACACACACACACACACACACACACACACACACACACACACACACACACACACACACACACACACACACACACACACACACACACACACACACACACACACACACACACACACACACACACACACACACACACACACACACACACACACACACACACACACACACACACACACACACACACACACACTAGGAGTTGATATCACACCAAACCTGTCTCCTGAAGCCCACATAAAAAGAATAACGTCTGCGGCATATGCGAGGCTGGTTAACATCAGAACAGCCTTCAGGAACCTGTGTAAGGAATCATTCAGAATCTTGTATACCACATATGTAAGACCAGTCCTGGAGTATGCGGCCCCAGCATGGAGCCCGTACCTTGTCAAGCACAAGACGAAGCTGGAAAAAGTTCAGAGGTATGCCACTAGACTAGTCCCTGAACTAAGAGGCATGAGTTACGAGGAAAGGCTGCGGGAAAGGCACCTTACGACACTGGAAGACAGAAGAGTAAGGGGAGACATGATCACAACCTACAAAATCCTCAGAGGAATCGACCGGGTAAACAAGGATAAACTATTCAACACTGGTGGGACGCGAACAAGGGGACACAGGTGGAAACTGAGTACCCACATGAGCCACAGAGACGTTAGAAGGAACTTTTTCAGTGTCAGAGTAGTTAACGGATGAAATGCATTAGGCAGTAATGTGGTGGAGGCTGACTCCATACACAGTTTCAAATGTAGATATGATAGAGCCCAGTAGGCTCAGGAATCTGTACACCAGTTGATTGACAGTTGAGAGGCGGGACCAAACAGCCAAAGCTCAACCCCCGCAAGCACAAATAGGTGAGTACACACACACACACAGGAAGCAGCCCGTGACAGCTGACTAACTCCCAGGTACCTATTTACTGCTAGGTAACAGGTGCATCAGGGTAAAAGAAACTTTGCCCATTTGTTTCTGCCTGGCCCGGGAATCGAACCTGGGCCACAGAATTACGATTCCTGCACGCTGTCCGCTCAGCTACCAGATCCCCTGGTAGGTAACAGGGGGGTCTGGTCTGTGTGTGTGTACTCACCTAGTACTCACCTAGTTGTGTTTGCGGGGGTTGAGTCTGGCTCTTTGGTTCCGCCTCTCAACCGTCAATCAACAGGTGTACAGATTCCTGAGCCTATTGGGCTCTATCATATCTACACTTGAAACTGTGTATGGAGTCAGCCTCCACCACATCACTTCCTAATGCATTCCATTTGTCCACCACTCTGACACTAAAAAAGTTCTTTCTAATATCTCTGTGGCTCATTTGGGCGCTCAGTTTCCACCTGTGTCCCCTTGTGCGTGTGCCCCTTGTGTTAAATAGCCTGTCTTTATCCACCCTATCAATTCCCTTGAAAATCTTGAATCGTAGTGATCATGTCCCCCCTAACTCTTCTGTCTTCCAGCGAAGTGAGGTTCAATTCCCGCAGTCTCTCCTCGTAGCTCATACCTCTCAGCTCGGGTACTAGTCTGGTGGCAAATCTTTGAACCTTTTCCAGTTTAGTCTTATCCTTGACTAGATATGGACTCCATGCTGGGGCTGCATACTCCAGGATTGGCCTGACATATGTGGTATACAAAGTTCTGAATGATTCTTTACACAAGTTTCTGAATACCGTTCGTATGTTGGCCAGCCTGGCATATGCCGCTGATGTTATCCGCTTGATATGTGCTGCAGGACACCCTTGTGTGTGTGTGTGTGTGTGTACTCACCTAGTTGTGCTTGCGGGGGTTGAGCTCTGGCTCTTTGGTCCCGCCTCTCAACTGTCAATCAACTGGTGTACAGGTTCCTGAACCTATTGGGCTCTATCATATCTACACTTGAAACTGTGTATGGAGTCAGCCTCCACCACATCACTGCCTAATGCATTCCATCCGTTAACTACTCTGACACTGAAAAAGTTCTTTCTAACGTCCCTGTGGCTCATTTGGGTACTCAATTTCCACCTGTGTCCCCTTGTTCGCGTACCACTTGAGTTAAACAGTTTATCTTTATCTACCCTGTCAATTCCTGAGAATTTTGTAGGTAGTGATCATGTCTCCCCTTACTCTTCTGTCTTCCAGTGTCGTGAGGTGCATTTCCCGCAGCCTTTCCTCGTAACTCATGCCTCTTAGTTCTGGGACTAGTCTAGTGGCATACCTCTGAACTTTTTCCAGCTTCGTCTTGTGCTTGACAAGGTACGGGCTCCATGCTGGGGCCGCATACTCCAGGATTGGTCTTACATATGTGGTATACAAGGTTCTGAATGATTCCTTACACAGGTTCCTGAAGGCTGTTCTGATGTTAGCCAGCCTTGCATATGCCGCAGATGTTATTCTTTTTATGTGGGCTTCAGGAGACAGGTTTGGTGTGATATCAACTCCTAGATCTTTCTCTCTGTCCGCTTCATGAAGGACTTCATCTCCCATTCTGTATCCTGTGTCTGGCCTCCTGTTTCCACCGTCTAGTTTCATGACCTTGCATTTACTCGGGTTAAACTTTAGTAGATATTTGTTGGACCATTGATTCAGTCTGTCTAGGTCATCTTGTAACCTCATACTATCTTCCTCTGTCTTGATCCTTCTCATAATTTTTGCATCATCAGCAAACAATGAGAGGAATGATTCTATACCATCTGGAAGATCATTTACCTATATCAGAAACAGTATAGGTCCATGGACTGACCCCTGCAGGACTCCACTGGTGACGTCTCGCCAATCTGAGAACTCATCCCTCACACTGACTCGTTGTCTCCTGGTACTTAGGTACTCCCTTATCCAATGGAGTACCTTCCCTTTCACTCCAGCCTGCATCTCCAGCTTTCGCACTAGTCTCTGGTGTGGCACTGTGTCAAAGGTTTTCTGACAATATAAAAATATGCAATCTGCCCACCCCTCTCTTTCTTGCCTGATTCTTGTTGCCTGGTCGTAGAATTCAATTAATCTTGTGAGGCAGGACTTGCCATCCCTGAAACCATGTTGATGTGTTACAAAGTTCCTTCGCTCCAGATGTTCCACTAGCTTTCTTCGCACAATCTTCTCCATCAGCTTGCATGGTATGCAGGTTAGGGACACTGGCCTGTAGTTCAGTGCCTCCTGTCTATCCCCCTTCGTGTGTATCGGGACTATGCTAGCTGCTTTCCAAACTTTCGGCAGTTCACCTGTGGCTGCCAAAGATGCATTCATAAATGTTAATATGCTGTTTCTTCAAAACAGAAATTTTCTCTTATATAAATTAATATTATATATTAGCATATTGTGCATATTTAGGCATTGGTTAGGTTAGGTGTTTAGGTTCTGTTGGCGATTATTTGTGTTTGTAGTACGTGGGTGAAGCATTTATAGCGTTGTGGTTCGAACACCAGTCGTCAGTGAAGCACTTGTTCCGGAAGTGTTCGAACGTCAGCAGTTGTGAGTCGTGTGTAAACCGCTTATCATTCATACACAGGGGGTTTGGCGGGTGCATGGAATCACTTTTGGGTCATTGTTTGGAGGACGGGCTGGATTTCTGTCCCACCCGGGATTCGAACCCAGAATTCCCGATAATGAGTCGAGAACGATCCCAATTCAACCTGTCCTCCAAACAAAGACCCTAAAGTGATTCCATGCACCCGCCAACCCCCCCCCCCATCACAACTGATTTCGTTCGAACACTTCCGGAACAAGTGCTTCACTGACGACTGGTGTTCGAACCACAACGCTGTAAATGCTTCACCCACGTTACTACAAATACAAATAATCACAACAACAGAACCTAAACACCTAACCTATATTATAGATTGTGTGTTGGTGGTGTCGTTGTTGTCGTCGTGTTCCTCCTTTACGGACAACCCAACCCACAACTCGGTAGAGTGCTTATACCTCACTAGGAGATCACCCTTGGCGTTTCTGGCTCTTGGAGAGGGGTTCAACGTCACACATTTAGGGGATGCGGCTCCAACACTTAGCCTCGTTGTCACGTGCACACACCCACTCGAGCCGCTGTGACTCCCCACTCTCTCCTTAGGTGATATGATCTCCTCAATCCCCTTTTGATTTATTAGTATTACCTTCTACCCTGTCCACAGCAGTGGTTCTTGGTTCTTTCTCTCTCTCTCTCTTCTTCTGTACTATTTCATGGGAAGCCTCACTAGGACAAGGGCAAACACCAGCAAACTGGAATACATTTACTGGACGAAGCACATACACAATACATACACACATACAATAATAATGAATCCTATACTCTATACTATTACAATCAGGTTGCACTCCAACACCATCAGAACTCTATTATCAGCTTATCAAGTGGTATCCTATCTCCTGGTTCACCACCTGATACTATCAACCTCCTCAAGTTGATCAAGTCTACATACACTGTTGCACCATTAGCAAGAGAATATATATATGTATCTATAAATGTGTACAAAGAAAATCAGCATGTGAATGCAATAACATATATCATTATAAATGTTCCTTGATACACAACAATGATCAATCGATCACTCTATCAGTCCTAGAACACATACATCTGTAGGTAATCCAGCCTACGCCTGCAACTCTAAACTTCAGTATAAAACACTCCTTGACGTAATGCAAACAGTCACTCACCTCTCACTGCATCTTGCACGCTAATGACAACCAAACACTATCAACTCCCTACAAGTAATCCACTAGAACTTCCCTTCCACCTCTGGAAGTTCACTACCCTGATATCTTTAGGTTCTTCCGGGCTTCACTACCAGGATCCTTTGCAGCTCCTCCAGGCTGCTATCATGAAGTTTCCTTGAGCAACTATGGTGCTTCACCCTTCTGCTAGGGTCCTCCACAGCTCTCTTGGCTGCTGCACCATGAAGTTTCCTCGAGTAACTATGGTGCTTCACCACCTCTACAGAAGCACGTGACACTCCTCTTCGCTGCTTCTCCTCACAGCTCGAGGTCCTCTGCTCCACTACCATGGAGTCTCATCAACTACTCCCTCTGTGCTGGCTTCGAAGTTCTCAGCAACTTCTTCCCCAAAGACAAACCTGCAACCCATCGACACTCCAATAAAAATGTTTCCCCTTTAACACATAAACAAAAATAATCACACAATATGTTTGCCTCAAACCTCTATCTGTCCTCTACATACTGTGAGAGTGGACTCCCCCGTTTTGGGCGGGTTCATACTCCACCTCGCCCGGCGGCGGTTCTCACTCACGCTGGGAGGGTCTTCCACCGTCAGGAGCCTCAGGAGCCGGGCTCCCTCAGTTGCCTGCCAGCGCTAAGAGGAGACGGACGTCGCTCTGTGTTCCTGCCTCTCCACTCTCTTATTTCAGGCCTTCTGCCTTATTAAAACATGTCTAACTTATCAATAAACATTGCTACTGTCGCTGGGCACACGACCAACTACAAGCAATCACTATGAACTGGCGTATATCGTGCTTACCACAGATTGTCTCGTCGAGGGCGCTCCTCCCTCTGACGGAGCTTGGTCAGGGCGCTGCCACGGCCCACGATAATGTCTCTGGGCTTTTTTTAATAAACACTCCTCGTCGCCCACGACTTGAGACCACACGTCCCCAGCTCGATTCCACAGCTGGTATGTCTGCACACTTCTCTTCTCTTCGAGATATATCACTAGGGGTTCCTTTCTGACCGGAGCAGCTCAACGGAATGCGGCTTTCCCCCCCGCGATGTCTGGCCTCAAGTGAGGTCGAAGCCCTCCAGAAGCGAGCCTCGCGTCTCCAGCAAAATGTCCACATCTCCTAGCCAGTCATTTATCTGTTTCATTCTTCACTGCCCATAATCTTAAATTGTTATATATATCCAAGCAACTATTTTACATATGAGTTATCACCTCAATATTTGCTAGACCTTCTAATCAGGTCAGGCTTGATGAATAACTCTCAAGGGGGAGACTCGTTTCTCCTGTAGGCTGAGATCATAACACCTAACCTATGCCTATATATGCACAATATGCTAATATATTATAATATTAATTTATATTTGAGAAAATTCCTGTTTTGAATGAACAGCATGATAAAATTGTTGAATACGTCTGTGGGGTCGACCGCTGGATGGAATGGACTTGGTCTGAAAACAGGTTGACCAATTGTGTACCGAATAATATATACCAAATGGAAGTGTTTAGAATAACATACCAAAATCATTATAATAAACGAAGGCATGTCTGCTACATCAGGTATATGTGATCCATATTGTGGAAGGATATAAAAAAAAGTGCCTTCTAGAGAAAAAAAGGTGGGTAAAAATGGTCAGTTGGCACCCGACCCAGCTGACTGAGGTTGAGCTGGTGGGTAAGGATCGATGGCAGTGCCGGCCCGACCATCACGGAGTGTGGACGTTACCGCCGCGCTCCGTCACCCTCCTCCCTGGAGCCGTAGCCTATCTTGCTCCACCACGCTGTTATCAGTTCCTGTACAGTGTCAACAGGAAAACCGTGTCCTCCCTGCCACACCCGTCCATGATAACAATGCTATACGGATCCTAGATAGCACCGGAACACCACTAAAACGTGATTATAAAGCCTATCCCGTAGGCTGTAAATTGTCCGTTGTGAGGTGGTTGGGTGGTGGTGGGTAGTTAGCGTGGCACCCTGACCCGCCCCGTGCCAGGCACTTGCTTATCGACAAACGTATAGTATGAATAAGTGATGCACTGAATGGCACTCATTCACTCTGGCCACAACCCGGCAGGGTGACGACTGTCGTGAGTGCCAGACTGTCCTGTCAGTGCCAGACTGTCCTGTCAGTGCCAGACTGTCCTGTCAGTGCCAGACTGTCCTGTCAGTACCAGACTGTCCTGTCAGTACCAGACTGTCCTGTCAGTACCAGACTGTCCTGTCAGTGCCAGACTGTCCTGTCAGTACCAGACTGTCCTGTCAGTGCCAGACTGTCCTGTCAGTACCAGACTGTCCTGTCAGTACCAGACTGTCCTGTCAGTGCCAGACTGTCCTGTCAGTACCAGACTGTCCTGTCAGTGCCAGACTGTCCTATCAGTACCAGACTGTCCTGTCAGTGCCAGACTGTCCTGTCAGTGCCAGACTGTCCTGTCAGTACCAGACTGTCCTGTCAGTGCCAGACTGTCCTGTCAGTGCCAGACTGTCCTGTCAGTGCCAGACTGTCCTGTCAGTACCAGACTGTCCCGTCAGTGCCAGACTGTCCTGTCAGTGCCAGACTGTCCCGTGAGTGCCAGACAGTCTTGTGAGTACCAGACAGTCTCGTGAGTGCCAGACTGTCCTCCCGTGAGTGCCAGACTGTCCCGTGAGTGCCAGACTGTCCCGTGAGTGCCAGACAGTCTCGTGAGTGCCAGACTGTCCTCCCGTGAGTGCCAGACTGTCCCGTGAGTGCCAGACTGTCCCGTGAGTGCCAGACAGTCTCGTGAGTGCCAGACTGTCCTCCCGTGAGTGCCAGACTGTCCCGTGAGTGCCAGACTCGTGAGTGCCACAAGAGGTGCCAGGTGGCACAATGTGCTCCATCTTCACCAACAAATATCCAGGCCAGGTATGTATAGGCCTAATTAACAAAAATTTGCACGATTTGTAGTCTTGTATAATTGAAAATGGCACATGTGTGGATGAGATAAAAGAGGACAGGTGTGTGGGTGGGGGGAATTACGCTGACAGGTGTGTCAGCGGGCGTAATTTACGTTGACAGGTGTGTGGGCGTAATTTACGCTGACAGGTGTGTGGGCGTAATTTACGCTGACAGGTGTGTGGGCGTAATTTACGCTGACAGGTGTGCGGGTGGAATATAGCCTACGTTGACAGGTATGCGTATAGGAAATATACGTTGTCAGGTGTACATTAAAATATGCGATGACAGATGTGTGATTAACAAGTGTGTGTGTGTGTGTGTGTGTGTGTGTGTGTGTGTGTGTGTGTGTGTGTGTGTGTGTGTGTGTGTGTGTGTGGGTGTGTGTGTGTGTGTGTGTGTGTGTGTGTGTGTGTGTGTGTGTGTGTGTGTGTGTGTGTGTGTGTGTGTGTGTGTGTGTGTGTGGGTGTGTGTGTGTGTGTGTGTGTGTGTGTGTGTGTGTGTGTGTGTGTGTGTGTGTGGGTGTGGGTGTGTGTGTGTGTGGGTGTGTGTGTGTGTGTGTGTGTGTGTGTGTGTGTGTGTGTGTGTGTGTGTGTGTGTGTGTGTGTGTGGGTGTGGGTGTGTGTGTGTGTGGGTGTGTGTGTGTGTGTGTGTGTGTGTGTGTGTGTGTGTGTGTGTGTGTGTGGGTGTGGGTGTGTGTGTGTGTGTGTGTGTGTGTGTGTGTGTGTGTGTGTGTGTGTGGGTGTGGGTGTGGGTGTGTGTGGGTGTGTGTGTGTGTGTGTGTGTGTGTGTGTGTGTGTGTGTGTGTGGGTGTGGGTGTGTGTGTGTGTGTGTGTGTGTGTGTGTGTGTGTGTGTGTGGGTGTGGGTGTGTGTGTGTGTGTGTGTGTGTGTGTGTGTGTGTGTGTGTGGGTGTGTGTGTGTGTGTGTGTGTGTGTGTGTGTGTGTGTGTGTGTGTGTGTGTGGGTGTGTGTGTGTGTGTGTGTGTGTGTGTGTGTGTGTGGGTGTGGGTGTGTGTGTGTGTGTGTGTGTGGGTGTGTGTGTGTGTGTGGGTGTGGGTGTGTGTGTGTGTGTGTGTGGGTGTGGGTGTGTGTGGGTGTGTGTGGGTGTGGGTGTGTGTGTGTGTGTGTGTGTGTGTGTGTGTGTGTGTGTGTGTGTGTGTGTGTGTGTGTGTGTGTGTGTGTGTGTGTGTGTGTGGGTGTGTGTGTGTGTGTGGGTGTGGGTGTGTGTGTGTGTGTGTGTACTCACCTAATTGTACTCACCTAATTGTGCTTGCGGGGGTTGAGCTCTGGCTCTTTGGTCCCGCCTCTCAACCGTCAATCAACTGGTGTACAGATTCCTGAGCCTATTGGGCTCTATCATATCTACATTTGAAACTGTGAATGGAGTCAGCCTCCACCACATCACTTCCTAATGCATTCCATTTGCTAACTACTCTGACACTGAAAAAGTTCTTTCTAACGTCTCTGTGGCTCATTTGGGTACTCAGCTTCCACCTGTGTCCCCTTGTTCGCGTCCCACCAGTGTTGAAAAGTTCGTCCTTGTTTACCCGGTCGATTCCCCTGAGGATTTTGTAGGTTGTGATCATGTCTCCCCTTACTCTTCTGTCTTCCAGTGTCGTGAGGTGCATTTCCCGCAGCCTTTCCTCATAACTCATGCCTCTTAGTTCTGGGACTAGTCTAGTAGCATACCTTTGGACTTTTTCCAGCATCGTCTTGTGCTTGACAAGGTACGGGCTCCATGCTGGGGCCGCATACTCCAGGATTGGTCTTACATATGTGGTGTACAAGATTCTGAATGATTCCTTACACAGGTTCCTGAACGCCGTTCTGATGTTAGCCAGCCTCGCATATGCCGCAGACGTTATTCTCTTTATGTGGGCTTCAGGAGACAGGTTTGGTGTGATATCAACTCCTAGATCTTTCTCTCTGTCTGTTTCATTAAGTACTTCATCTCCTATTCTGTATCCTGTGCCTGGCCTCCTGTTTCCACTGCCTAGTTTCATTACTTTGCATTTACTCGGGTTGAACTTCAACAGCCATTTGTTGGACCATTCACTCAGTCTATCCAGGTCATCTTGTAGCCTCCTACAAGATGACCTGTGTGTGTGTGTGTGTGTGTGTGTGTGTGTGTGTGTGTGTGTGTGTGTGTGGGTGTGTGGGTGTGTGGGTGGGTGGGTGTGTGTGTGTGTGTGTGTGTGTGTGTGTGTGTGTGTGTGTGTGTGTGTGTGTGTGTGTGTGTGTGTGTGGGTGTGTGTGTGTGTGTGTGTGGGTGTGTGGGTGTGGGTGTGTGTGTGTGTGTGTGTGTGTGGGTGTGTGTGTGTGTGTGTGTGTGTGTGTGTGGGTGTGGGTGTGGGTGTGGGTGTGTGTGGGTGTGTGTGTGTGTGTGTGTGTGTGTGTGTGTGTGTGTGTGGGTGTGGGTGTGGGTGTGTGTGGGTGTGTGTGTGTGTGTGTGTGTGTGTGGGTGTGTGTGTGTGTGTGTGTGTGTGTGTGTGTGTGTGTGTGTGTGTGTGTGTGTGTGTGTGTGTGTGTGTGTGTGTGTGATTTAAGATGACAATTTTGCTATTATTATTTTCATACCACAGACGTGGCCACACATTTACAGTGCTAACCAGCATATATACATTTTCTTCTGTCCTCCATGGACAGGGGTGAGAGATTCGTTAAACATGTAGTTCAGTTATTTATT
>NC_091167.1:16059959-16074959 GCF_040958095.1 Procambarus clarkii
TTCTTTCGAGGTCCCAAAATGTTATGATTTTTGTTCTAGTAGGCTCCATCAAAATTGTGGGCCACGCCAAGAGGCCCAGCTGGCTCCATCATCCCCGGCCACCTCTGGCCTGCATATGCTGTGTGGTGGTTCGTCTCCAGTACTTTCCCATTGGAATAATAATGCTTTGGAATTGCGGCTTTTAAGTAACAATGTTCCCGTACTGTATAATGGAAAAGGTTACCATAATTTTCTCTTGTGTATACTCTGTCGAGAAATGCAGGTAATACCTGTGCCAGGATTCATCAAGCATTTACACTTACGAAACCTGTGCATCTTTTCCCTTGATCTTTGGCTGTTTAGTCTGTCTTATGAGTTTAAGAGTTCCAATACTTCACACTCGAAGATTATTATTGTTATAAACAGCCTCCTAGTGCTTCAGAGCTCATAAATGTTTAATAAATACTGGCTAAATACGCGATCGAAGAAAGATGTACAGGTTTCGTTAGTGAAATTTTTGTTGAATCATGGTGCTGGTGTGTCTTAATTCCCAGTCATATTTATATTAACACATTAGGTACATCTGTATTTGTGCAGCTACCCTAGACTATATGAAAGGGGAGTACAGTTGTCAAAACACTAGCTACGTGATGCTAAAAATACCCGTCACACAGGATGGTTAGTCATACAGAGGCACGTGATAAGTTAGTCTGCACTGGCAGACTCCGGGTGCCAGTGTTCATGAGGATATTATGAACATAAGAGTGACTAAGGTAGCGGAACATAGTTGCCGCCAATGACAACTTCTTTAGCCAGTTAGACTTTTCGAGGTCATCTCTAGGCCAGGGACGGCGAACCTATTGCACGTAGTGCCAAGAATGACACGAAACATTGTTGCTGGCACGCAGTGCCACTTCTTTATTCTTTAAACCCCACCCATAATAAATCCATGAAGATTATCATTAATATGTGAAGAACTGGTTAATTGGTATTGTTACCTGAACATACCACAGGGGCTGAAATACGCACGACTATGTAAGTAGTAAACAAACTGTCTAATTGACATGCTGACTGTTCAGAACCAGTTGTTGTGACAACTGATGGCCCACCACTCAGTGTCGTTGGTAAAGAAGCAGGTTTCGAAACATGCGTGCAAAATAGGTTGGACGTCCTCTGGTAGGCTTTCACTGTATCGTACACGAAGAGGCCTTGGGTGCAAAAACTGTACTTAAGAAAATTGAAGTGATGAAAACTGAAACCAAAATAGGTAATTATATTTATGCTCATGTTTTTTAGGAAAAATAAGACTAATTCAGAATTAACTGAGCGAGGTGAATTCAGTGTCGACAGGTACGTGTGTACAACAGTACTCGGTGACTTAGTGCAGGTTCTGTGCTTTAAAGATTTGTTGAATGTTTGACGAAATTCCTCTATTTTTTGACCGATGAAAAATGTTCTTGTCAATAATTACCGGTATCTATCAGATTGGTAGAATCACGTTTTTTTCGCAGATTTCTCACATAAATGACTTGAACACCAATTTACCAGATCTGGTAAAACTTTTCTTGTTTTTTTTTTATTTTTGATGTTTTTTTCAAACGTGATGTCGAAAATGGTAATGCTAATTATTTCCCAAACCTAAAGAACACAAGACAGATCTTGAAATTTATGAGAAAACATGTATTCAGAGCCTTGAAATGCAATTTTCGCGCATTTGATTTAACTGCTGATAAATGTTCTCTATTATTTACTAAATTAAGGTTATTTGAAGTAGCTGTAAAATTCATGAAGTGTTCGGATAGTGTAACATTAAACAAACTGAATTTGGAAATGTTGCAGTGGATTGATGTGGATAATTTTGGATGCACTTGATTAAGGAAGATGATGAGTTTGGAGGCACAAGGGATAAGCAACTACACAAGATTTAAGAGTTGAACTAGAAAATATTGAAAAAGATCGGTTAATGACATAATTAAAGCACAAAAGGAGATTTTGACACTTAAATTCCATTCCAGGAACTTATATGTCTGAGAAATCTTGTAATGGCAATATTAACATTATTTTCATGACTATATTAATGCGAGTTAATTGATATCAGTACGGAACTTTGTCAAGTGTAATCATAGGAGTTTACTTATTACTAATGAAATTGGTTGTGCAGCTCAGCTCTCACAACAACTACATCTACTTCTGAGTAAAATAATAACTTTGCTTTCCTCATTTTTTTATTTAAAATATTAATCAATACTTATAATTTCATGTTTACACTTCTTTCTTCCTGGTTATAAGGTTAAATATTATTCATACAGTGTTATTTTTCAATGGTTTATTCAAGATAATAAAAGTTTTGTAACAGGCTTTCTCAAAAGCTTGCATTTATTTTAACCTCTCTGCTGTACTTTTGTTAATAGTAAAGCAATAAATATTCACAAATAAACAATAAAACTATTCTTTCCTTAAAAATGTTCATTATAGTTATTATTGTTGCTACTTCATGAATTTGATTTCTTGGAAATAACTAGTTATAATAACATATAAATCCTAAAGCTGCGCCTTTAAAACAATTCAGAAGAGATGTTCGTCGCCCAAACAGTCACCTTTATTTATTATTATTATTTTTTTTTGAGAGATATATACAAGAGTTGTTACATTCTTGTACAGCCACTAGTACGCGTAGCGTTTCGGGCAGGTCCCTGGAATACGATCCCCGCCGCGAAGAATCGTTGTTACAACCAAGTACACATTTTACTGTTGCGTTAAACAGAGGCTATAGTTAAGGAATTGCGCCCAGTAAATCCTCCCCGGCCAGGATACGAACCCATGACATAGCGCTCGCGGAACGCCAGGCGAGTGTCTTACCACTACACCACGGAGACTGCTGTATATATATATATACGTGTACTTATGTATATATATACAAGAAGGTACATTGGGATTGTGAGGATACATAACATAGTAATTACATTCTTGTAAAACCACTAGTACGCGCAGCGTTTCGGGCATCTTTAAGAATACTTTCATTCATTTTGTTCTTTCTTCATACAAAATAGTCAAATACAAATATAATCAGAATAATCTGCGGCTCACACTACCAGAGGGCACGCAAGACAATTGTTTAGAAGAGTGTTGCCGATTTGAGCAAACACGCTCTGAAAAATGTTCGCCCTAGGCTAACTGCTGACCTTTGCAACCCGCCACAGTTGTTTAGCTCCCAAGTACCTATTTACTGCTAACTGAACAGTGCCTTCGGATGAAAGGAGACGTATCTGAATGTTTCTAGCTTGCCAGGGGAATAAAACCCGGGACCTTAAGAGTGCGAACTAATTGCGTTGACTACTGCGCTCCGGGACCCTTACATTGTTTGCTGACTTCTCGACGTTTGAAATAAAGTATTCGGGCTAGTTTATGTGTCAATCATGAAACAATGGTGACCAGAATTTTCAGTCATAATGGTGTTGGTACACACAAGCAGACAACCAACGTTGGCAACATACACGTTGAACTTATAAGTCGCTTTAAATGTCATATATTTTAAAGAATATATTTGGTTTGGTAGAAGTGTGTTTTTTTGAAATTTAGTCTATAGCAATTTATTGGCATCTCCATAACCCGTGCTGTTGCTTCTGTGCCCAACTCCATCGTATTTATTATGATTAATCAGTGATAGAAATAGGGTTTGGGGAACTAGGTGCAACCTAAGGCTGATTATGCTTGGGGATCACAAGAGGGCTCAGCCATAATCATAACAAATAAACAAGTAATTTTAATTTATAGAAACTTGACAAATAATAGCTGATAAATGTCTAAAGAAATTTGACAAATAATAGCTGATAAATGTCTAAAGAAACTTGACCAATAATAGCTGATAAATGTCTAAAGAAACTTGACAAATAATAGCTGATAAATGTCTAAAGAAACTTGACCAATAATAGCTGATAAATGTCTAAAGAAACTTGACAAATAATAGCTGATAAATGTCTGAAGAAACTTGACCAATAATAGCTGCTCATGCACAGACCATTCATGATCAAGTTGCCATCAACCTCCAATCAGAGATGAATGCTTTCTTCAGCCTCCTGTTCAATCGTAATGACTATTTTTCTAGTCTTGCTGTCCAGTCGTAAAGGAATATTTTCCTACCTATCCACTTGTTATTAGTTCTGGGGATCAACGTCCCCGTGGCCCTGTCTCTGATTAGGTCTCCTGGTTGGTGGTCTTTAAGTTCATTACGTAATAGCAGTGGATGTTTTTCCTAAGTTCACTCCAATTGTAGAGGATTGTTGGTTTAGACAATCTTCCCCATTCGTTTATATGTTGATCGTTTCAGGTAGGATTACTTAGTCTATTGTTTATTGGTTTATTTACTCGGTTTATTAATATTCGGCCTTGGTGATTTATATAGAATATAACGTTGTTGGGACAATATATATATGAACATTAGAATATAAAACAATGCCCACTTGCCTAAGGAGGTAACTAATTACATATCAGTCCAATTTATATACTGCAAAATAGGCTTTTGGGGCGCTGAAGAAAGTACCAAAGCCTATGAAAAACGGGCTCTGAAAATCCAAAGCCCATTAGTTCACTAGTCAAATACTGGTGAATAAAACTGCGGAAACACATGAATCTCGAGTTATAATAAAGTAGAATCAAGCAAGAATAAAGTTTTGTCGAGGAAGTGCAAACATCATCAGATTTACGAACGATTCTCAACTTGACGGAAACGTGGAAAGTGAAACACATCTTGTAGCTGGACAAAGTTAAAGGCAAGATGGAGGACAAATAAGTTTAGAACCGTCACTTGCATACCAGGAGTGTTTGAGGGTCATGCGACTCACAACTTTTCAGCCAAGGCACTGTAGAATTAACTTCACATAGATAAATGGATAACGAAAAAGATTGTTTATCTTTATTAAATAATATACAATATAAAAATCATATTTATATCAATTTACAAGGGAAAATACTACATTTATATATATATAATTCTCAGTAAACTAATTTTCCATATCACCGAACATGAGCCGTAAATCTCAAATGTTATACTTGATCCTATCTCGCAAGAACTTCAGTATTCTGTCTACTGAGTAACCACCCTTCCACCTTCCTAGCCACACAAAAAATTTATTCAGAAAGTAGCATAATTAATGTATTTTTAATTTTCTTACATTTTATGTCAATATGAAACATAAAAAACCTCATTAAATCCACTCTAATGCTTGGTCCACATAAAACTTTTAAGTGTCTGTAATTCATCAAGTACAACTTTCTGCTTACAGAAATACAATATATATATATGCATATTATTCTCATTTTCAGTTCATTGGTTATTGTACCTATTCTGTTGTACATTTAGTACCTATTATTGTCCATAATGCCCAACATGAACAGCCTATCATTAGTAGGGAGGGTCCCACGAGTATAGCCATACAATAATTCACGTTGTTTTGGGGCAATAAAATTAACACGAGGGTTTGCCCATATTACTCTCCAGTTAAAGAGTAGATATGTCTCCTCTACTCTGGGAACTATATGATCTACTCTGGGAACTATATGATCTACTCTGGGAACTATATGATCTACTCTGGGAACTATATGAACTACTCTGGGAACTATATGATCTACTCTGGGAACTATATGATCTACTCTGGGAACTATATGATCTACTCTGGGAACTATATGAACTACTCTGGGAACTATATGATCTACTCTGGGAACTATATGATCTACTCTGGGAACTATATGATCTACTCTGGGAACTATATGATCTACTCTGGGAACTATATGAACTACTCTGGGAACTATATGATCTACTCTGGGAACTATATGAACTACTCTGGGAACTATATGATCTACTCTGGGAACTATATGATCTACTCTGGGAACTATATGATCTACTCTGGGAACTATATGATCTACTCTGGGAACTATATGAACTACTCTGGGAACTATATGATCTACTCTGGGAACTATATGATCTACTCTGGGAACTATATGATCTACTCTGGGAACTATATGAACTACTCTGGGAACTATATGATCTACTCTGGGAACTATATGAACTACTCTGGGAACTATATGATCTACTCTGGGAACTATATGAACTACTCTGGGAACTATATGATCTACTCTGGGAACTATATGATCTACTCTGGGAACTATATGATCTACTCTGGGAACTATATGATCTACTCTGGGAACTATATGAACTACTCTGGGAACTATATGATCTACTCTGGGAACTATATGATCTACTCTGGGAACTATATGATCTACTCTGGGAACTATATGAACTACTCTGGGAACTATATGAACTACTCTGGGAACTATGAATTGCACATGAATTAAAGTGAGGTGAAATAAAGACAAGGTCAGTATACTCTGGCATATGTATCATGGTCAGTATACTCTGGCATATGTATTAAGGTTAGTATACTCTGGCATATGTGTCATGGTCAGTATACTCTGGCATATGTGTCATGGTCAGTATACTCTGGCATATGTGTCATGGTCAGTATACTCTGGCATATGTATCATGGTCAGTATACTCTGGCATATGTGTCATGGTCAGTATACTCTGGCATATGTGTCATGGTCAGTATACTCTGGCATATGTATCATGGTCAGTATACTCTGGCATATGTGTCATGGTCAGTATACTCTGGCATATGTATCAAGGTCAGTATACTCTGGCATGTGTCATGGTCAGTATACTCTGGCATATGTATTAAGGTTAGTATACTCTGGCATATGTATCATGGTCAGTATACTCTGGCATATGTATTAAGGTTAGTATACTCTGGCATATGTGTCATGATCAGTATACTCTGGCATATGTGTCATGGTCAGTATACTCTGGCATATGTGTCATGGTCAGTATACTCTGGCATATGTATCATGGTCAGTATACTCTGGCATATGTGTCATGGTCAGTATACTCTGGCATATGTATCAAGGTCAGTATACTCTGGCATGTGTCATGGTCAGTATACTCTGGCATATGTATCATGGTCAGTATACTCTGGCATATGTGTCATGGTCAGTATACTCTGGCATATGTATCAAGGTCAGTATACTCTGGCATATGTGTCATGGTCAGTATACTCTGGCATATGTATCAAGGTCAGTATACTCTGGCATGTGTCATGGTCAGTATACTCTGGCATATGTATTAAGGTTAGTATACTCTGGCATATGTATCAAGGTCAGTATACTCTGGCATGTGTCATGGTCAGTATACTCTGGCATATGTATCATGGTCAGTATACTCTGGCATATGTGTCATGGTCAGTATACTCTGGCATATGTATCATGGTCAGTATACTCTGGCATATGTATCAAGGTCAGTATACTCTGGCATATGTATCAAGGTCAGTATACTCTGGCATATGTATCAAGGTCAGTATACTCTGGCATATGTATCAAGGTCAGTATACTCTGGCATATGTATCAAGGTCAGTATACTCTGGCATATGTATCATGGTCAGTATACTCTGGCATATGTATCATGGTCAGTATACTCTGGCATATGTATCATGGTCAGTATACTCTGGCATATGTATCAAGGTCAGTATACTCTGGCATATGTATCAAGGTCAGTATACTCTGGCATATGTATCATGGTCAGTATACTCTGGCATATGTATCATGGTCAGTATACTCTGGCATATGTATCATGGTCAGTATACTCTGGCATATGTATCAAGGTCAGTATACTCTGGCATATGTATCAAGGTCAGTATACTCTGGCATATGTATCAAGGTCAGTATACTCTGGCATATGTATCAAGGTCAGTATACTCTGGCATATGTATCAAGCAGCTAACACATAATTTACAAAAATAATGCTCTAACACATTTACACTATTTATTTGCATTATTTCCTTTCTAAAGATAACACAAGATAGCTACTACCAACCGTAGCGTTTGGGTCAGGTCCTTAATCTTATATTCCCCGGAAGACGACCCCGCCAAGTCGTTTAATAACCAGGTACCCTTTTACTGTTAGGTAAACAGAGGCTACAGTTAAGGGTTGGCGCCCAGTAACTCCTCCCCGGCCAGGATACGAACCCAGGACAAAGCGCTCGCGGAACGCCAGGCGCGTGTCTTACCACTACACCACGGGGATGTTATCCGGAGCATGACTGAACCACACGCCAGAGGGTGAAGACACGACGAGGTTTGGACCATTATGAAGTAAATTCCGTTAACACAATCGACGTTTCGGTCCGAGACGGACCGAAACGTCGTCGCCTCGTCATCTTCTGATGTCTGGTTCGGTCATTCAGCCCCGTTATTGTGACTCATCGTCTGCTTATTCCGAGTAGTTATTTTTAAGCTGTTTTGCATTATCTGCGGTCATTGACAGTGGTCTGTGTCTCTGATTCACAGTGTGGGATCCTTCTTCAATTCCCGGGTGGAACAAATGGTGGGGGGTATGTTTCCTATCATCTGATGCCGCTGTTCACCTGGCAGTAAATAGATACCTGGCAGTTAGGCATAGTTCCGGGGTTACATCCAGGGGAAGGTCAGTTGTTGATCTAGGGATGGGGTAGGCCTTGATAAGCCTAAACGCCGGCTTCCTGTACCCGATAATGGAAAATATTATACTGAGGAGCGAGTGGGTCATGGTGTGATAGTTGACAGTAACTGCTGGTAACCTCCAGGTTGACAGTAACTCCGCTGGTAACCTCCGGGTTGACGGTAACTGCTGGTAACCTCCAGGTTGACAGTAACTCCTCTGGTAACCTCCGGGTTGACAGTAACTGCTGGTAACCTCCGGGTTGACAGTAACTCCTCTGGTAACCTCCGGGTTGACAGTAACTGCTGGTAACCTCCAGGTTGACAGTAACTCCTCTGGTAACCTCCAGGTTGACAGTAACTGCTGGTAACCTCCAGGTTGACAGTAACTGCTGGTAACCTCCAGGTTGACAGTAACTGCTGGTAACCTCCGGGTTGACAGTAACTCCTCTGGTAACCTCCAGGTTGACAGTAACTGCTGGTAACCTCCAGGTTGACAGTAACTGCTGGTAACCTCCGGGTTGACAGTAACTGCTGGTAACCTCCAGGTCGACAGTAACTGCTGGTAACCTCCGGGTTGACAGTAACTGCTGGTAACCTCCAGGTTGACAGTAACTGCTGGTAACCTCCGGGTTGACAGTAACTGCTGGTAACCTCCAGGTTGACAGTAAATGCTGGTAACCTCCAGGTTGACAGTAACTGCTGGTAACCTCCAGGTTGACAGTAACTGCTGGTAACCTCCGGGTTGACAGTAACTGCTGGTAACCTCCGGGTTGACAGTAACTGCTGGTAACCTCCGGGTTGACAGTAACTGCTGGTAACCTCCGGGTTGACAGTAACTGCTGGTAACCTCCGGGTTGACAGTAACTGCTGGTAACCTCCGGGTTGACAGTAACTGCTGGTAACCTCCGGGTTGACAGTAACTGCTGGTAACCTCCAGGTTGACAGTAACTCCTCTGGTAACCTCCGGGTTGACAGTAACTGATGGTAACCTCCGGGTTGACAGTAACTGCTGGTAACCTCCGGGTTGACAGTAACTGCTGGTAACCTCCGGGTTGACAGTAACTGCTGGTAACCTCCGGGTTGACAGTAACTGCTGGTAACCTCCGGGTTGACAGTAACTGCTGGTAACCTCCAGGTTGACAGTAACTCCTCTGGTAACCTCCGGGTTGACAGTAACTGCTGGTAACCTCCGGGTTGACAGTAACTGCTGGTAACCTCCAGGTTGACAGTAACTGCTGGTAACCTCCGGGTTGACAGTAACTGCTGGTAACCTCCGGGTTGACAGTAACTGCTGGTAACCTCCGGGTTGACAGTAACTGCTGGTAACCTCCGGGTTGACAGTAACTGCTGGTAACCTCCGGGTTGACAGTAACTCCGCTGGTAACCTCCGGGTTGACAGTAACTGCTGGTAACCTCCAGGTTGACAGTAACTCCTCTGGTAACCTCCGGGTTGACAGTAACTGCTGGTAACCTCCGAGTTGACAGTAACTGCTGGTAACCTCCGGGTTGACAGTAACTGCTGGTAACCTCCGGGTTGACAGTAACTGCTGGTAACCTCCGGGTTGACAGTAACTGCTGGTAACCTCCGGGTTGACAGTAACTGCTGGTAACCTCCAGGTTGACAGTAACTCCTCTGGTAACCTCCGGGTTGACAGTAACTGCTGGTAACCTCCGGGTTGACAGTAACTGCTGGTAACCTCCAGGTTGACAGTAACTGCTGGTAACCTCCGGGTTGACAGTAACTGCTGGTAACCTCCAGGTTGACAGTAACTCCTCTGGTAACCTCCGGGTTGACAGTAACTGCTGGTAACCTCCGGGTTGACAGTAACTGCTGGTAACCTTCGGGTTGACAGTAACTGCTGGTAACCTCCGGGTTGACAGTCACTGCTGGTAACCTCCGGGTTGACAGTAACTGCTGGTAACCTCCGGGTTGACAGTAACTGCTGGTAACCTCCGGGTTGACAGTAACTGCTGGTAACCTCCGGGTTGACAGTAACTGCTGGTAACCTCCGGGTTGACAGTAACTGCTGGTAACCTCCGGGTTGACAGTAACTGCTGGTAACCTCCGGGTTGACAGTAACTGCTGGTAACCTCCGGGTTGACAGTAACTGCTGGTAACCTCCGGGTTGACAGTAACTGCTGGTAACCTCCGGGTTGACAGTAACTCCGCTGGTAACCTCCGGGTTGACAGTAACTGCTGGTAACCTCCAGGTTGACAGTAACTCCTCTGGTAACCTCCGGGTTGACAGTAACTGCTGGTAACCTCCGGGTTGACAGTAACTGCTGGTAACCTCCGGGTTGACAGTAACTGCTGGTAACCTCCGGGTTGACAGTAACTGCTGGTAACCTCCGGGTTGACAGTAACTGCTGGTAACCTCCGGGTTGACAGTAACTGCTGGTAACCTCCAGGTTGACAGTAACTCCTCTGGTAACCTCCGGGTTGACAGTAACTGCTGGTAACCTCCGGGTTGACAGTAACTGCTGGTAACCTCCAGGTTGACAGTAACTGCTGGTAACCTCCGGGTTGACAGTAACTGCTGGTAACCTCCGGGTTGACAGTAACTGCTGGTAACCTCCGGGTTGACAGTAACTGCTGGTAACCTCCGGGTTGACAGTAACTGCTGGTAACCTCCGGGTTGACAGTAACTCCGCTGGTAACCTCCGGGTTGACAGTAACTGCTGGTAACCTCCAGGTTGACAGTAACTCCTCTGGTAACCTCCGGGTTGACAGTAACTGCTGGTAACCTCCGGGTTGACAGTAACTGCTGGTAACCTCCGGGTTGACAGTAACTGCTGGTAACCTCCGGGTTGACAGTAACTGCTAGGTAACCTCCGGGTTGACAGTAACTGCTGGTAACCTCCGGGTTGACAGTAACTGCTGGTAACCTCCAGGTTGACAGTAACTCCTCTGGTAACCTCCGGGTTGACAGTAACTGCTGGTAACCTCCGGGTTGACAGTAACTGCTGGTAACCTCCAGGTTGACAGTAACTGCTGGTAACCTCCGGGTTGACAGTAACTGCTGGTAACCTCCAGGTTGACAGTAACTCCTCTGGTAACCTCCGGGTTGACAGTAACTGCTGGTAACCTCCGGGTTGACAGTAACTGCTGGTAACCTTCGGGTTGACAGTAACTGCTGGTAACCTCCGGGTTGACAGTAACTCCGCTGGTAACCTCCGGGTTGACAGTAACTGCTGGTAACCTCCGGGTTGACAGTAACTGCTGGTAACCTCCGGGTTGACAGTAACTCCGCTGGTAACCTCCGGGTTGGCAGTAACTGCTGGTAACCTCCAGGTTGACAGTAACTCCGCTGGTAACCTCCGGGTTGACAGTAACTCCGCTGGTAACCTCCGGGTTGACAGTAACTGCTGGTAACCTCCAGGTTGACAGTAACTCCGCTGGTAACCTCCAGGTTGACAGTAACTCCGCTGGTAACCTCCGGGTTGACAGTAACTGCTGGTAACCTCCGGGTTGACAGTAACTGCTGGTAACCTCCGGGTTGACAGTAACTCCGCTGGTAACCTCCGGGTTGACAGTAACTGCTGGTATCCTCCAGGTTGACAGTAACTGCTGGTAACCTCCGGGTTGACAGTAACTGCTGGTAACCTCCAGGTTGACAGTAACTCCGCTGGTAACCTCCGGGTTGACAGTAACTGCTGGTAACCTCCAGGTTGACAGTAACTCCGCTGGTAACCTCCAGGTTGACAGTAACTCCGCTGGTAACCTCCGGGTTGACAGTAACTGCTGGTAACCTCCGGATTGACAGTAACTGCTGGTAACCTCCAGGTTGACAGTAACTGCTGGTAACCTCCGGGTTGACAGTAACTGCTGGTAACCTCCAGGTTGACAGTAACTGCTGGTAACCTCCAGGTTGACAGTAACTGCTGGTAACCTCCGGGTTGACAGTAACTGCTGGTAACCTCCGGGTTGACAGTCACTGCTGGTAACCTCCAGGTTGACAGTAACTGCTGGTAACCTCCAGGTTGACAGTAACTGCTGGTAACCTCCGGGTTGACAGTAACTGCTGGTAACCTCCGGGTTGACAGTAACTCCGCTGGTAACCTCCGGGTTGACAGTAACTGCTGGTAACCTCCAGGTTGACAGTAACTGCTGGTAACCTCCGGGTTGACAGTAACTGCTGGTAACCTCCAGGTTGACAGTAACTCCGCTGGTAACCTCCGGGTTGACAGTAACTGCTGGTAACCTCCAGGTTGACAGTAACTGCTGGTAACCTCCGGGTTGACAGTAACTCCGCTGGTAACCTCCAGGTTGACAGTAACTCCGCTGGTAACCTCCAGGTTGACAGTAACTCCGCTGGTAACCTCCGGGTTGACAGTAACTGCTGGTAACCTCCGGGTTGACAGTAACTGCTGGTAACCTCCGGGTTGACAGTAACTGCTGGTAACCTCCGGGTTGACAGTAACTGCTGGTAACCTCCGGGTTGACAGTAACTGCTGGTAACCTCCGGGTTGACAGTAACTGCTGGTAACCTCCGGGTTGACAGTAACTGCTGGTAACCTCCGGGTTGACAGTAACTGCTGGTAACCTCCGGGTTGACAGTAACTGCTGGTAACCTCCAGGTTGACAGTAACTCCGCTGGTAACCTCCAGGTTGACAGTAACTGCTGGTAACCTCCGGGTTGACAGTCACTGCTGGTAACCTCCAGGTTGACAGTAACTGCTGGTAACCTCCGGGTTGACAGTCACTGCTGGTAACCTCCAGGTTGACAGTAACTGCTGGTAACCTCCGGGTTGACAGTAACTGCTGGTAACCTCCAGGTTGACAGTAACTGCTGGTAACCTCCGGGTTGACAGTAACTGCTGGTAACCTCCGGGTTGACAGTAACTCCGCTGGTAACCTCCAGGTTGACAGTAACTGCTGGTAACCTCCGGGTTGACAGTAACTCCGCTGGTAACCTCCGGGTTGACAGTAACTGCTGGTAACCTCCGGGTTGACAGTAACTCCGCTGGTAACCTCCAGGTTGACAGTAACTGCTGGTAACCTCCAGGTTGACAGTAACTGCTGGTAACCTCCAGGTTGACAGTAACTCCGCTGGTAACCTCCAGGTTGACAGTAACTGCTGGTAACCTCCAGGTTGACAGTAACTGCTGGTAACCTCCAGGTTGACAGTAACTGCTGGTAACCTCCGGGTTGACAGTAACTGCTGGTAACCTCCAGGTTGACAGTAACTCCGCTGGTAACCTCCGGGTTGACAGTAACTGCTGGTAACCTCCAGGTTGACAGTAACTGCTGGTAACCTCCGGGTTGACAGTAACTGCTGGTAACCTCCAGGTTGACAGTAACTGCTGGTAACCTCCGGGTTGACAGTAACTGCTGGTAACCTCCGGGTTGACAGTAACTGCTGGTAACCTCCGGGTTGACAGTCACTGCTGGTAACCTCCGGGTTGACAGTCACTGCTGGTAACCTCCGGGTTGACAGTCACTGCTGGTAACCTCCGGGTTGACAGTCACTGCTGGTAACCTCCGGGTTGACAGTAACTGCTGGTAACCTCCGGGTTGACAGTCACTGCTGGTAACCTCCGGGTTGACAGTCACTGCTGGTAACCTCCGGGTTGACAGTCACTGCTGGTAACCTCCGGGTTGACAGTCACTGCTGGTAACCTCCGGGTTGACAGTAACTGCTGGTAACCTCCGGGTTGACAGTAACTGCTGGTAACCTCCGGGTTGACAGTAACTGCTGGTAACCTCCGGGTTGACAGTAACTGCTGGTAACCTCCAGGTTGACAGTAACTGCTGGTAACCTCCGGGTTGACAGTAACTGCTGGTAACCTCCAGGTTGACAGTAACTGCTGGTAACCTCCGGGTTGACAGTCACTGCTGGTAACCTCCGGGTTGACAGTAACTGCTGGTAACCTCCGGGTTGACAGTAACTGCTGGTAACCTCCGGGTTGACAGTAACTGCTGGTAATCTCCGGGTTGACAGTAACTGCTGGTAACCTCCGGGTTGACAGTAACTGCTGGTAACCTCCGGGTTGACAGTAACTGCTGGTAACCTCCGGGTTGACAGTAACTGCTGGTAACCTCCGGGTTGACAGTGTGTCCGCTGGTAACCTCCAGGTTGACAGTAACTCCTCTGGTAACCTCCAGGTTGACAGTAACTGCTGGTAACCTCCGGGTTGACAGTAACTGCTGGTAACCTCCGGGTTGACAGTAACTCTCTCACTCACATCAATGTTCTTCAACATGACGTAAGAGTCAGCTGTGTGGCACAGTCTCACATGTGTCTTGACAGTCAAGAAAGCTGCAGTCAACCCATCCTCTCTTGCTCTATTTCCTTCAGCTTGCCATAGTACTCTAGCAAGCTTATCTCCCAGGATTTCCCCCTTCGCTGAATCCATGTTTTCCTTTGGTCACGTTAATCTTTTTCTAGTACCTGTGTACTGCAACTGATAGTCCCCGGCTGTGTTGACAGCTCTCCCGGCGCTGATGCATTAGTGTGTGTTGTAGGAGGTACCTCTGTACCTCTGTAGCTTCCT
>NC_091167.1:16077459-16137459 GCF_040958095.1 Procambarus clarkii
GTCAATCAACTGGTGTACAGGTTCCTGAGCCTATTGGGCTCTATCATATCTACATATGAAACTGTGTATGGAGTCAGCCTCCACCACATCACTGCCTAATGCATTCCACTTGTTAACTACTCTGACACTGGAAAAGTTTTTTCTAACGTCCCTGTGGCTCATGTGGGTACTCAGTCTCCACCTGTTTCCTCTTGTTCGCGTCCCACCAGTGTTGAATAGTTTATCCTTGTCTACCCTGTCAATTCCTCTAAGAATTTTGTAGGTAGAGATCATATCTCCTCTTATTCTTCTGTCTTCCAGTGTCGTAAGGTGCATTTCCCGCAGCCTTTCCTCGTAACTAATGCCTCTTAGTTCTGGGACTAGCCTAGTGGCATACCTCTGAACTTTTTCCAGCTTCGTCTTGTGCTTGACAAGGTACGGGCTCCATGCTGGGGCCGCATACTCCAGGATTGGTCTTACATATGTGGTATTCAAGGTTCTGAATGATTCCTTACACAGGTTCCTGAAGGCTGTTCTGATGTTAGCCAGCCTCGCATATGCCGCAGACGTTATTCTTTTGATGTGGGCTTCAGGAGACAGGTTTGGTTTGGTATCAACTCCTAGATCCTTCTCTCTGTCCGTTTCATGAAGTACTTCAACTCCTATTCTGTATCCTGTGTCTGGCCTGTTTCCACCGCCTAGTTTCATGACCTTGCATTTACTCGGGTTGAACTTTAGTAGCCATTTGTTGGACCATTCATTCAGTCTGTCTAGGTCATCTTGTAGCCTCCTACTATCATCCTCTGTTTTAATCCTCCTCATAATTTTTGCATCATCAACAAACAATGAGAGGAACGATTCTATACCCTCTGGGAGATCATTTACATATATAAGAAACAGTATAGGTCCAAGGACTGACCCTTGCGGGACTCCACTTGTGACGTCTCGCCAATCTGAGACCTCACCCCTCACACTGACTCGCTGTCTTCTGTTACTTAGGTACTCCCTTATCCAATGGAGTACCTTCCCTTTCACACCAGCCTGCATCTCCAGCTTTTTCACTAGTCTCTTGTGTGGCACTGTGTCAAAGGGTTTCTGGCAATCCAAAAATATGCAGTCTGCCCACCCTTCTCTTTCTTGCCTTATTTTTGTTGCCTAGTCATAGAATTCGATTAATTCTGAGAGGCAGGACTTGCCATCCCTGAACCCATGTCGATGCTGTGTTACAAAGTTCTTTCGCTCCAGATGTTCCACTAGCTTTCTTCGCACAATCTTCTCCATCATCTTTCATGGTATGCAAGTTAGGGACACTGGCCTGTAGTTCAGTGCCTCCTGTCTATCCCCTTTCTTGTATATCGGGACTACGTTAGCTGCTTTCCAAATTTCTGGCAGTTCCCCTGTTGCCAGTGATTTGTTATACACCATGGAGAGCGGGAGGCACAGTTCTTCTGCTCCTTCCTTTAGTATCCAAGGGGAGATTCCATCTGGACCTATAGCCTTTGTCACATCCAATTCTAGTAAACACTTCCTTACTTCCCCGCTGGTAATCTCAAACTCTTCCAGTGGTTCCTGGTTAGCTATTCCCTCTCTTATCTCTGGGATTTCTCCTTGCTCCAAGGTGAAGACCTCCTGGAATTTCTTATTCAGTTCCTCACACACTTCCTTGTCGTTTGTAGTGAATCCTTCTGCCCCTAACCTTAATTTCATAACCTGTTCCTTTACTGTTGTTTTTCTCCTGATGTGGCTATGCAGCAATTTAGGCTGAGTCTTTGCCTTGCTTGCGATGTCATTTTCGTATTGTCTTTCTGCCTCTCTTCTCATCCTAACATATTCATTCCTGGCATTCTGGTATCTTTCTCTGCTCTCCAGTGTCCTGTTATTCCTATAGTTTCTCCATGCCCTTTTACTTTGCTGCTTAGGTAGCCTACATCTCTGATTAAACCATGGGTTTCTCATCTTCATTTCGTTGTTTTCCTTTTGGGCTGGGACAAACTTGTCTGCTGCCTCCTTACACTTCTGCGTGGTGTGTGTGTACTCACCTATTTGTGCCTGCGGGATCGATCCATTAACTCTTGGATCCCACCTTTCGAGCCATCTGTTGTTTACAGCAATGACTTCGGTCCTATTTCCCTATCATACCTAATTTTAAAATTATGAATAGAATTTGCTTCCACAACCTGTTCCTTAAGTGCATTCCATTTTTCCACTACTCTCACGCTAAAAGAAAACTTCCTAACATCTCTGTGACTCGTGTGTCTGCTTACTCACCTATTTGTGCTTGCGGGGATTAAGCTCTGGCTCTTTGGTTCCGCCTCTCAACTGTCAATCAACTGGTGTACAGGTTCCTGAACACCAGTTGATTAACAGTTGAGAGGCGATAGAGCCCAGTAGGCTCTATCATAGCTACACTTGAAACTGTGTATGGAGTCAGCCTCCACCACATCACTGCCTAATGCATTCCATTTGTCAACCACTCTGACACTAAAAAAGTTATTTCTAATATCTCTGTGGCTCATTTGGGAACTCAATTTCCACCTGTGTCCCCTTGTGCGTGTGCCCCTTGTGTTAAATAGCCTGTCTTTATCTACCCTATCAATACCTTTGAGAATCTTGTATGTGGTGATCATGCCCCCCCTAACTCTTCTGTCTCCCAGTGACGTGAGGTTTAATTCCCGTAGTCTCTCCTCGTAGCTCATACCTCTCAGCTCGGGTACTAGTCTGGTGGCAAACCTTTGAACCTTTTCCAGTTTAGTCTTATGCTTAATTAGATATGGACTTCAAGCTGGGGCTTGCATACTCCAGGATTGGTCTGACATAGGTGGTATGCAAAATTCTGAATGATTCCTTACACAAGTTTCTAAAGGCCGTTCTTATGTTGGCCAGCCTGGCATATGCCGCTGATGTTATCCTTTAATATGGGCTTCAGGGGACAGATCTGGCGTGATATCAACCCACAAGTCTCTCTCTCTCTCTCTGACTCTTGAAGAATTTCATCTCCCAAATGATACCTTGTATCTGGCCTCCTGCTCCCTACACCTATCTTCATTACATTACATTTGCTTGGGTTAAACTCTAACAACCATTTGTTCGACCATTCCTTCAGTTTGTCCAGGTGTTCTTGAAGCCTCAAACTGTCCTCCTCTGTCTTAATCTTTCTCATAATTTTGGCATCGTCAGTAAACATTGAGAGAAATGAGTCTATACCCTCCGGGAGATCATTTACGTATATCAGAAACAGGATAGGACCGAGTACAGAGCCCTGTGGGACTCCACTGGTGACTTCACGCCAATCTAGGTTCTCACCCCTCACTGTAACCCTCTGCTTCCTATTGCTTAGGTACTCCCTTATCCACTGGAGCACCTTACCAGCTACACCTGCCTGTCTCTCCAGCTTATGTACCAGCCTCTTATGCGGTACTGTGTCAAAGGCTTTCCGACAATCCAAGAAAATGCAGTCCGTCCAGCCTTCTCTTTCTTGCTTAATCTTTGCCACCTTTGTCACCTGTGACCACCTGTCACCGGATCGTATAATTCTATTAAGCCAATAAGGCAAGAGTTACCCTCCCTGAACCCATGTTGGCGTTATGTCAGGAAGTCTCTTCTCTCCAGGTGTGCTACCAGGTTTCTTCACACGATCTTCTCCGTCACCTTGCATGGTATACAAGTTATGGACACTGGCCTGTGTGTGTGTGTCTGTGTGTTTACTATTTGTGCCTGCAGAATTGAGCTCTTGGGCCCTGCCTTTCTAATTGATCTATTTTCTTTTATTATTTATATTACATATATTTCTCTCTAATACACACACACACACACACCCAGGAAGCAGCCCGTAGCAGCTGTCTAACTCCCAGGTACCTAATTACTGCTCTTGTATCGTACCGTGTGAGTGTGTTTGTGTGCTCACCTAGGTGTGTTTGTAGTGTGGATGGTGAGCACAGTGTGTGTGCTTGAGGGCTGGTGTGTGGATGGGGTGGTGTGTGTGTGTGTACACGGGCGCCTCACCGCCCAGGTCTGTGCCATATCTCTGGGATAAAGTGTCATAAGAGAGCGCCTCGTGCCGTCTCTGTGTCACATTAAAGGTGGCCGCTTCGGCAGCACAGTGCACCGCGGCCTCATGGCGTCCTCCAAAGAAAACGCAAAATAAATGATTTTGTTTAAAATACAGTTTACATTCAGTTTTGTATTAACAGCGGCAGATATGTGGTGTGGAAGCTGTTAGTGTATTGCAAGTATATTTGTCTACACAATGAAAGTTAACATTAGCCAAATAAAATTAAGTTTCAGATGTTACTACTGTTCGACTTATGCTATAAGTATCTGAGAATTTTTATGATCTGCTGATGTAGACCTGACCAAATGTAAACTGTGTTAACTAAATTATTCCCACACACTCCGTCACTATGTGATGGAGTGCGAAAAGATGCGGGAATTTAGAGACAAATCTATAACAATTTGTGCAAGAAATGTTTCATTCAAAATGATCTGCTACCAGAAATTTTAGCCAAATATCCCCAGTTTGCTAACTGTAGGTAGTAACTAAGTGATTGTAACCTATCCACCGCTGTCCACTGGATGGGGGGCGGTGTAACCTATCCACCGCTGCCCACTGGATGGGGGGCGGTGTAACCTATCCACCGCTGCCCACTGGATGGGGGGGGCGGTGTGCAGGACAAACATATCAATTGTGACACTAGCTCTCCACATATGTCAGTTGCTTAATTTAGAACCTGTACTTGTGGTCGATCTCGAACTCATTGTTGATGTGATGACTTATACTGAATTATGTAACTAGCTCATCAAGATTGTAACTTGCTTAGCTAAATGAATTGTGGGGTTCAGTCCCTGAGCCCATTATGTGCCTCTGTAACCCTTTCCACTACCGCCCACAAGATGGGTATGGGGTGCATAATAAACTAAACTAAACTGGTATAGGCTAAAGTGCTTGCCATGTTGCCTGTTGCTTACGACATAAACAAGATACACACACAGGTGTATTCCGCTTCTTGGTGTATTTGTCGTGCCTAAGAGCCAGAACCGCACTTCTTGGCTTAGTATGCAACATCCGATGTGTCTAACAAGCAGAATGATTTTCGTTATTTTCAAATATTTCTTTCCAGATTCGTTCTTTTCTAACAATGAAAATCTGTTATATTAGGAACATGAATTACTGACGTAGTAATGTAAGGTTATGTTAGGTTACGATAGGTTTGGATAGGTAAGATTAGGTTAGGTTTGATCAAATTTGTTAGGTTTGACTCAACATAAAATTGTAATCATATGTATTACAAGGAAAACTTTATAATTTCATAAAAAACAATTTTGTTGGAAAAATTAAATATTTCACGAAAATTCGGCTTATTAGGCAACTCTAGCTATTAGGTACGATACACACACACACTGAGAGTTTACTTTAGCCTAAAATATACTTTTTTTGGCTGGACAGTAAGGAAGGGCCTCGTAGCCTGGTGGATAGCGCGCAGGACTCGTAATTCTGTGGCGCGGGTTCGATTCCCGCACGAGGCAGAAACAAATGGGCAAAGTTTCTTTCACCCTGAATGCCCCTGTTACCTAGCAGTAAATAGGTACCTGGGAGTTAGTCAGCTGTCACGGGCTGCTTCCTGGGGGTGGAGGCCTGGTCGGGGACCGGGCCGCGAGGACACTAAAGCCCCGAAATCATCTCAAGATAACTCAAGAAGTGTCCTGGCCACAATGACCCGCGGAGGTTGACACAGCTCAAGCTGTGGTGACTCAGCTCGTCCTCGTCAACCATGGCTAAATACTCGTTAATCACCCCCCCCCCCCACCACACTGTTTATGAATGGAAGACACTTGACACGCAACTCTTACTTTTCTCTAGCAGTGCTTCGCTCCTGTCTGCTGGATCTCTCTAAATGCTTCATCCACCCACCCCGGCCTCCGACCAAGCTTTCGGTCCATGAAGTACGGAACTATTCACTCTATCCATCTTGACGGAAGAAGGACAGGAGTCAGCAGTCGTCTGCTCCTGTACCCTCCTGTGTAAAGACAAATAAGAACGGGAGTTGGTGTGCAGTAATCATCAGTGTTGGACTGGATGGAAGGAAAGCGAGGTTTATACGTGTGTGTTGTCTTGCAGTGATAACATTGTCCCGGTAATGCTGACGTTCTGGCCTCACACCTGCTGGTGTGCTATGGCAGCACAATGTTTACCTCTCACGTTATTGGTATGACTTTCTCTTACTGCAAGTAGCATTCAGAAATGTTGTGTTGACTAATATTGTTAACTTCAAATATTTTTTCGTATGAAATGATAAAGCTTTCCATTACATTACATATGATTTAAATTTGTTTACTTTCATTCAAAACTAACATATCCTAACTTGCTAAGCTATCCTAACTTGACATAACCTAACATAACTAAGTCAGTAATTCATGTTAAAAATATAATAGATTATTATTGCTAGAGAAGATAGATGGGTTAGATTAGGTTAGGTTCATTACCACGGATAATATCGTGGCAATGATCAATGTGACAGTGTCGGACCACGAAGGACGGATTAAGACGGGAATTTCCTCAAGTACTTTCGTATTTAACAATACATCTTCAGAAGGATGTATATATATATATATATATATCCACTCCACTGACTTGTAAATCCATCCTTCTGAAGATGTATTATAAATACGAAAGTACTTAACGAAATTCCTATCTTAATCCTTCCTTCATGGTCTGACATTTTATATATATATATATATATATATATATATATATATATATATATATATATATATATATATATATATATATATATATATATATATATATATATATATATATATAAAATGATATATATATATATATATATATATATATATATATATATATATATATATATATATATATATATATATATATATATATATATATATATATGTTTCATTGAATATGACCGCATATTCTGTATTTATTATTTTCTGGTTTAGGGCTTCTATCCCTCTAACTATTTTCTTAGCATCAGGGCTTAATTGGAAAGTGATCATAAGAGTTCCAACCGGATACTCGGGTAATGATGATATGCAATAAACACAACTATACTGTCAATGGGACAGTCAATAACATGCACAATAATAATATCACACAATAACTAAATGTGTGGTGTATTTGAAGCTCACATTCACAGACGAGTGTAATGTCGTGATACCACACAGATAAACACACATACACCGTCGGGGTGTCTTCACCTATACCTGTGTCAGGTATGAGAAGGTGAGAACTGTGGTCGATACCTCAGATCATCACAGACAGACACAATAAAACAATGACAAGATCTTGTACTTACAGGTACTCTTATTCACTCACTCACTCAGGCACATTTATGCAAGAACTCGTAGGTAGCCTGACAGCTGGTTCTGCTCGTCACGACGTGAGACCATTGACGATATGTGAGACCATTGACGACATGTGAGACCATTGACGACATGTGAGACCATTGACGACATGTGAGACCATTGACGACATGTGAGACCATTGACGACATGTGAGACCATTGACGACATGTGAGACCATTGACGACATGTGAGACCATTGACGACATGTGAGACCATTGACGACATGTGAGACCATTGACGATATGTGAGACCATTGACGACATGTGAGACCATTGACGACATGTGAGACCATTGACGACATGTGAGACCATTGACGACATGTGAGACCATTGACGACATGTGAGACCATTGACGACATGTGAGACCATTGACGACATGTGAGACCATTGACGACATGTGAGACCATTGACGATATGTGAGACCATTGACGACATGTGAGACCATTGACGACATGTGAGACCATTGACGACATGTGAGACCATTGACGACAGGCTTTCCCACAAACCGTACTTAACACGAGGGTACTCACAGGAGGGAGCACTGTAAGTCAACAGACACACGCTCACACACTTGGCACTGGCGGTGAGTAAGTACCGTGACGTCACGTAGTACCGTGAGGCAGGGCGGCTGGCGGCTCGAGGTACCGAGGTACTAGCTACACGCTCTGGACAGTGGCGGCTGGCAGGTGTAGGTTATATGGTACCATGCAGGTACACTATGGTAAAGTCTCACGCAGGTTACTTAGGCGGAGGCACTGCCTTAGTTCACTCACAGACGATCTCTACTTGTCACCAGGGGTTACCTGATCAACCTGTCTGTTTCGCTCTGGTGATTTGCCACTAGGCTTCTAAACAATATATTCACAGTCACGGTTCCGGGTGAGCGTTGGTATATCGAAAAGACGCTGAGTTTAACTCGATGGTGAGGTTCTTCTGTCTATTGGCCGATAGACAGAACAGGACACGTCCTCTATGCAAGGGCTTCCTCACGTGAATGCCTTTGCAAGAGAATGCAGGGCATCTCGTGGGACACAAGACAAGGGGTTACAATTTGACCAATGACATTGCAGCAAAAGAGCGGGAACCAATCATATTGATCGTTCCATGATCAGTAGCAGAGGTGACGTCATGAACACGTCACGACCACGTCACAGTTGTTATATTCTCCATCCCGCCGGTTGAGGCTGACCCCAGAGGTCAGAGTGTCCTGTCGCCTCGCTGGCGTCTCTCACGCTGGCACCTCCTATGTACTCACTGACCCTTTGTGGTATGTTTAAGTTTCCTGTATCTACTTCCTGCCTGGACATACAGCGGCCTCCATATTATAAACGTATTCCTGGTTAAGTAGGCATCCTGGAGATACCCAACACGCCAGTTTACTATCCAGGGTTAACAGAGATAGAGCTTGTGCACGAGGATCGGTGCACTGTGCACTGCAGTGAGCCATTCAAGTCAGCTGTGGGAGAATCCTGAGAGACCATTCTCTCACATTATATATATATATATATATATATATATATATATATATATATATATATATATATATATATATATATATATATATATATATATATATGTCGTACCTAGTAGCCAGAACGCACTTCTCAGCCTACTATGCAAGGCCCAATTTGCCTAATAAGCCAAGTTTTCATGAATTAATTGTTTTTCGACTACCTAACCTACCTAACCTAACCTAACCTAACTTTTTCGGCTACCTAACCTAACCTAACCTATAAAGATAGGTTAGGTTAGATTAGGTAGGGTTGGTTAGGTTCGGTCATATATCTACGTTAACCAATAAAAAAACTCCAATAAAAAAAAATTGACTTCATGCATAATGAAATGGGTAGCTTTATCAATTCATAAGAAAAAAATTAGAGAAAATATATTAATTCAGGAAAATTTGGCTTATTAGGCAAATCGGGCCTTGAATAGTAGGCCGAGAAGTGCATTCTGGCTACTAGGTACGACATATATATATATATATATATATATATATATATATATATATATATATATATATATATATATATATATATATATATATATATATAATGAGTGAGTTTCGTAATAACTTAAGTTATTATGAAACGCGTTCAAGTGTCGCATCAGACTAGAAATAAAAATTAATTTTGGAGAATTGATTTTTCAATTACCATCGACAGTGAAAAGAAACATAAAAAATATTGAGAAAATTCGTGTTAGAATTATTAATCTTACTTTTTCGGTCATATTTAACAATAAATGTTTACAAGAAAGACTGCTACCAATATATATATATATATATATATATATATATATATATATATATATATATATATATATATATATATATATATATATATATATATATATATATATATATATATATATACATATAGATATAAATTAAAAATGGAAATGTTCGTTTGTGCAAAACCGCTAATCTCCGAAAGTTCTTCACCGATTGCTATGAAATTTTCACACAATGTTCCATTTGCATCCAAGCGGGTTTTTGTCACGTCTGTGACGGAAAAAAACATCCTTTTTTTGAAAAAC
Organism: Procambarus clarkii; assembly: GCF_040958095.1. Lineage (NCBI taxonomy): Eukaryota > Metazoa > Arthropoda > Malacostraca > Decapoda > Cambaridae > Procambarus > Procambarus clarkii. Next base: position 16,087,344 of record NC_091167.1, read on the forward strand.
TGTTTTTCATGTGAGAGAAATTTTCGAAACCACTTCACCGATTGCTTTGAAATTCTGACACAACGTTCCATTCGAATATGCGCATGTTTTTTTTTTTATACCTACTATATAGATGTCACACCTATGACAGGTAAAAGCATGATTTAAAAAAAGCAGCGGCATCTGTTGCACGTAATAGCAACACACATGCTATACTAAATATGTTATGAATTCCATTTCAATGTTTCTGATTGCAATGATAGATTGAATTTTCATAGATTTCGATATATTTTCATTTTGACTTAATTATTTTGTGCGACGTTGTGTTGGAATTGTGCTGTGTTGTTTAACATACCGTTCATTTCGTAAGCATAATGACAGATGCCACACCAGTGACAGGTAAAAACATTCGTTTTTTTAAGAAACAGCGCCATCTGTTGCACGGAAGAACCACACACACGCTATACTAAAATATGTTACGATTCCATTTCAATGTTTCCGATTGCATTGACAAATTAAATTTTCATACATTTCCATTTATTTTCATTTTGATTTAATTATTTTCTGTGACATTCCATTGGAATTGAGCTGTGTTGTTTACCGATCATTTCGTGAGTATAGTTTATTTTTTTTTATTTTCATTGTTTTTCATCTCTTTTTTTTTTAATTTTTCTTATATTTCAGTGATGGGAACATGAGATCATTTGATGTTTCCAATTTTCTAATGAGAACATGAGATCATTTGATGTTTCCAATTTTCTAATGGGAACATGAGATCATTTAGGAATGCATCGGATGAGGGAGTGGGGAATGGTGGGGAGGATGAGGTGAAAGGAAGGGGGGTAATGGTGGGGAGGTTATCTTGAGGTTATCTTGAGATAATTTCGGAGCTTAGCGTCCCCATGGCCCAGTCCTCGACCAGGCCTCCTTTTTGTTACTCACCACCCAGGAAGCAGGCCGTTGCAGCTGTCTAACTCCCAGGTACCTATTTACTGCTAGGTAACAGAGGCATCAGGATGAAAGAAACATTTTGCCGATTTGTCTCTGCCTCCATCGGGGATCGAACCAGGAACCTCAGGACTACGAAGTGCTGTCTGCCCAGCTGTCAGGCGCTCGTCCTGGCAGGGAGGACGAGAGGATGGGGGGAGTTGGGGGATGGAGGAGTTGGGGGAGGGAGGAATGGTGGGGAGGACGAGGGGACGGGGGAGTTGGGGGATGGAGGGGAGGACGAGGGGACGGGAGAGGGGGGAATGGTGGGGAGGTCTGTTAGACATAGAAAAGTTACTGTGGGTCAGCAACGCATGGCCGGGTAGTTCTAGTGTATATATATATATATATATATATATATATATATATATATATATATATATATATATATATATATATATATATATATATATATATATATATATATATATACTTTGTAATCTTCTGAAAAGGGTCAATGATGCACCAGAAAACATTCAAGCGTGGCATAATGTCCTTCTGTTTGGCAATGTATGCCTCACCGTCCCTCCAAGGAGGGACAAATCACTTGCTTCCTCGGTCCTGAGGGCGATAAATGAATACCCAAGGGGGGACAACCTAGTTCGCCTGCCTCTCCGAGCAAAACACACCCACCGCAGAAATGGTAACAACAACATACCGGAAACGTACAAAATCAGAGCACAAATCACCAAGAAAATTGAAGAGGGAAATACCGCAAGTGCTATTAGAGTCCTCACCAGTGACGAGAAAATTGCTCCTCGAAACTCAGCCACAGCACGGGCCCTGCAAAGCAAGCACCCACCCAGAGCCCCTCAAGGCGACAACATCGTTCCGCCATCAGCCGACACCATTTCAGACCCATTAACAGTTGGTGAATCTGAGGTCTACAAAGCAGCCCTTTCTTTTCCACCTGGGTCAGCAGGCGGCTTTACAGGGTTAAAACCTCAACATATCAAGCAAATGTTAAATCCTGCGGTTGGTGATGCTGCACAAGATCTTCTTATGGAACTCACAAGGTTCGTCAACATGTGTCTGGCTGGTGAGATACCTGAGGTCATCAGGCCTCTCTTTTTTGGTGCCTCCCTCTGTGCTCTCAAAAAGAAGGACGAAGGAATCAGGCCAATCGCTGTTGGCAACACTCTCCGACGCCTGATTGCCAAGGCTGCTACGAGGGTTGTCAGCCAGCAAGCGGCTGAATTGCTGAAACCAATCCAGCTAGGATTTGGAATCCCCCAAGGCTGTGAAGCGGCTGCCCATGCAGCACGAGCATACATCACAAACATTTCTGATGAAAAGGCCCTGCTCAAACTGGACTTTAAGAATGCCTTCAACATGGTAAGAAGAGATGCAGTACTTTGTGCCGTACATCGCCATTTCCGGCCCCTCTACCCGTTCATACTATCGTGCTACAGTGGCGAGTCAAAACTGCTCTTTGGTGAACATGAAATCAGATCATGTGAAGGTGTTCAGCAAGGTGATCCTCTTGCTCCCCTTCTTTTCTGCTTAGTCTTAAAAGAAATCACCGAAAGCTTGTCCAGCGAGTTCAACATCTGGTTTTTGGATGATGGCACTATAGCTGGCACCGTAGACCACCTCTTGTCAGATATCAGGAAAATAAGGGAGCAAGAAGTAAGCCTGGGTCTCGTCCTGAACCCTTCCAAGTGTGAAGTAGTCTCCTCCAACCCAGACATCGTAGCTAGAATAAGGTCTGCCTTGCCTGGAGCCCATGTCATTAGGGCCGAGAACAGCACCCTCCTTGGAGCTCCCCTCGGGTCAAACGCCATTGAGGAGATCCTCGACAAGAAAATCGCAGACCTTAGGAGGATGGAAGACAGAATAGGTGACATCGATGCCCACGATGCTTTTTATCTCCTCACCAAATGCCTATCCCTTCCGAGGCTAACCTACTTTCTGAGGTGCGCCCCATCTTACAACAACCCAAAGCTTGACGAGTATGACCTCCTACTGAAGACCATGCTGGAAAAAGTTGTTAACCTCTCTCTCAACGAATGCCAGTGGAAACAAGCCACTCTTCCTGTCAGGCTCGGTGGCTTGGGTGTCCGCACCGCCACCCAAATTGCAGTCCCAGCCTTCCTGTCTTCCTCCTCAGCATCAGATGACCTGGTTAAGGAAATTCTACCTGACACCCTGAGTGATGTAGCGGGGATACAGGACCCCCACTACACGGAATGTGACACGAAATGGGGTGCCATGACAGACCCAGCACTCAGACCAGCCATGCCGAAAGCCAAGAAACAATCCAGTTGGGACAGCCCCATTGCAGACAAAGAAGCCACAGCTTTGCTGGAGGCAGCAACAACCCCCAGTGATCGTGCACGCCTCACAGCTGTGCAGGCTCCCCATGCAGGGGACTTCCTTCTGGCAGTCCCTATGTCTGCGACAGGCACACGTCTTGATCCGCAGGAGCTCCGTATTGCAGTCGCTCTCCGCCTTGCTGCCCCTATCCACACTGTTCACAGGTGTATTTGCGGCGAGGCAGATGCTGACGAATATGGATTGCATGGCCTGCACTGTGGAAAATCGGGTGGTTGGCACACTAGACACGACGAAGTCAACGACATCATTAAAAGAAGCCTTGCCTCTGCTCAGTGTCCAGCGGAGAGAGAGCCCCGCAACCTACTGAACCGTGACTCTGTTAGCTTTGCCGGCCGACCAGACGGAATCACACTGCGTCCGTGGAAGGGTGGCAGGCAGTTAGCATGGGACTATACTTGCGTATCCACCCTGGCAACGACATACATCACCCTCTCTGCCGGCACGGCAGGAGCCGCAGCGACACACAGAGAAAAACAAAAGTCAGTCAAGTACAGGCAATTAGATCAAAGGTACAATTTCGTTCCAATAGGGTCTGAGACCCTAGGCCCATGGGGTGAGAGTGCAAGAAGGTTTCTTAAGGATCTTGGTTCCAAGCTCATTGACACCACAAGAGACCCTAGAGCAGCAAGTTTTCTCTTTCAGCGCCTCAGTGTCGCGATCCAGAGGGGAAATGCCCGCTGCATCCTCGGTTCCTGCCCGGCGTCGGAGGAGTTCGAGGAAATCTACAGCCTCTAGGAAGCGAACTTTTTCTTGTGTCCTCTTAATGTTCATTTTTTGTATAAAATCAGATATGTAACTGTATAACCTTGCATAATAAAGTGTACATCATAATAAAAAAAAAAGGGGGTGGTAGGAGAAGTGAACACTCTTTCGTATTCAGAGTTAAATGTCAAGTTTTTCCCTGAGTGCTCTGTGTTCCCTTCTCTGAGGCTGTGGGTCCCTATAATTACACCAGTGGTGGTACCCCCCTATATATATATATATATATATATATATATATATATATATATATATATATATATATATATATATATATATATATATATATATATATATCTAGAGTGGATAGAGTTAAGGTAGGCGTGTGGGAGCGCAGTGTAGCGAGGTATTGAGCCCAGGACCACAGAGTGTGAGTGAAGTGGTTGAGCCGCTCGTGTGACCTTGGTTACTGTGTACTGTGTACCCACGCCAAAGTACTGGCCGTATCCTTGAAGCAGTTGCCGCCACAAGGTCACGTCTTGAAATAGCTGCCGCTAGATAGTCGAGCATAAAGATAAGACCGGTTGTAGGGAGATAATCCCTTCCTAGTGACGGGATGTGTCCCCACAGTGTAGGTGATAGCTGGCAACCCGTCCTAAGAATTGACGGTACGGTTTAATACTAAGTGTAATAAGTTCATTTGCTGACTGTTAGGAATAGTACATAATGGCACTTACTTGTGCCGTTACATTTACCTCCCCATATATTCTCCTCGTTTGCTGTTAAGACACTCAGAATTTTAGGATGAAGTTTTCAAGTTCAATTCTCAACACACAAGTTTTAAATATCAGGAATTCCTTTTTCAGTTTTTTTTTTTACTAAACAATAGAGATTTTATACAAAATTTGAAAATATCCTGAATTACTTTACAATTTATTGAAATATTTTTGTTTTATTAGTTTTATAAAACTGTAATATCAATATAGCTATAGGTTAATTACTAATTGTAATTAAGAAGCAATAAAATGCTTGCCCTCATACACTAAGAAGGTTAGGTGAGGTCGTGGTTTTCTATTCAGCTTTTCAGGTAAACTCAAATATTCACAATATATTTGACAGTACGGTTTAATACTAAGTGTAAATAAGTACAATTCCTGACTGCTAGCAATAGTACATAATTACACTTACTTGTGCCGTTACATTTACCTCCCTATATTCTGAGGATGGGCTACACACACACACACACACACACACACACACACACACACACACACACACACACACACACACACACACACACACACACACACACACACACATACACTCACACACACACACACATACACACACACACACACACACACACACACACACACACACATACACATACACTCACACACACACACACATACACACACACACACACACACACACACACACACACACACACACACACACACACACACACACACACACACACACACATACACATACACTCACACACACACACACATACACACACACACACACACACACACACACACACACACACACACACACACACATACATACACACACACACACACACACACACACACACACACACACACACACACACACACACACACACACACACACAGATTTTAGAGATTTTAGAGATGGTCAGAGAAATGGCTACTAGAATTCAACACGAGCAAATGTAAAGTTATGGAAATGGGACTAGGAGATAGGAGACCAAAGGGACAGTACACAATGAAGGGGAACAGCCTACCTGTAACGACGCGTGAAAGAGACCTGGGGGTGGACGTAACACCTAATCTATCTCCTGAGGCACATATTAATAGGATAACGACAGCAACGTACTCTACACTGGCAAAAGTTAGAACATCATTCAGAAACCTAAGTAAGGAGGCATTTAGGGCGCTTTACACTGCCTACGTAAGGCCAGTCTTAGAGTATGCCGCCTCATCATGGAGTCCCCATCTGAAGAAGCATATAATGAAACTGGAAAAGGTTCAGAGGTTTGCAACGAGACTCGTCCCAGAGCTACGAGGGATGGGGTATGAAAAGCGCCTGAGGGAACTGTGCCTTACGACACTAGAAAGAAGAAGGGAGAGGGGGGACATGATAGGAACGTATAAGATACTCAGAGGAATTGACAGAGTGGACATAGACGAAATGTTCACACGGAATAGTAACAGAACGAGAGGACATGGATGGAAGCTTGAAACTCAGATGAGTCACAGAGATGTTAGGAAGTTTTCTTTTAGCGTGAGAGTAGTGGGGAAATGGAATGCACTTCAGGAACAGGTTGTGGAAGCAAATACTATTCATAATTTTAAAACCAGGTATGATAGGGAAATAGGACAGGAGTCATTGCTGTAAACAACCGATGCTCGAAAGGCGGAATCCAAGAGTCAATGCTCGATCCTGCAGACACAACTAGGTGAGTACAACTAGGTGAGTACACACATACACACACACACACACACACACACACACACACACACACACACACACACACACACACACACACACACACACACACACACACACACATACACATACACTCACACACACACACACACACACACACACACACACACACACACACACACACACACACACACACACACACACACACACACACACACAATGGCCGCCATCAATATAATAGAGAGAGCAGCTTCTGTTGCTAGCAGGAACGGATCCAGACTTCTAATCATGGGAGACTTCAACCATGGGAAGATAGATTGGGGGAACAGAGACCCACATGGAGGCCCAGACACATGGAGAGCTAAGCTGCTGGATGTGGCAACAAGAAACTTTCTAAGTCAACACGTCAAGGGACCGACAAGAATGAGAGGAGGGGATGAACCAGCCTTGCTTGATCTGATATTTACCCTAAATGAGTCGGATATAAGGGAAGTTAAGTTGGAAGCCCCCTTGGGAATGAGTGATCATAGTGTATTGAGCTTTGAGTACCTGGTTGAGCTAGGAATTATCACCCCCAAAAAAGAACTGGGAAACAAAGGGCTGGCGTACCGAAAGGGAAACTATGAGGAAATGAATAAATTCCTATGGGATATACATTGGGACACAGAACTCGGAACTAAGTCCATACAAGACATGATGGACTATGTCACCCAAAAATGTCAGGAGGCTGTAAGCAGGTTTGTCCCAGCCCGACAGGAAAAAACAGAGAAGCAAAGGAAGAATACGTGGTTTAATAAGGAATGTATGAAAGCAAAGGAGCTGAACAAAAGGGCGCGGAGGAACTTCCGTAATAACAGAACACCAGAAAGTAGAGAGAGATACCAGAGAACCAGGAACGAGTATGTCAGTGTGAGAAGAGCAGCTGAGAAAAGGTATGAAAATGATATAGCTAATAAAGCCAAGACCGAACCCAAGCTACTACACAGTCACATCAGGAGGAAGACAACAGTGAAGGAACAGGTGATGAAACTTAGGGTGGGCGAGGACAGGTACACAGAGAATGACAAAGAGGTGTGTGAAGAACTCAACAAAAAGTTCCAGGAGGTCTTTACAATAGAACAGGGAGATGTCGCGGCGCTAGAAGAGGTGGCAGCAAACCAGGTGACCTTGGATAGGTTCGAAATTACAAGAGATGAGGTCAAGAAGCACCAATTGGAGCTTGATGTGAGAAAAGCTGTTGGGCCGGATGGAATCTCGCCATGGGTATTGAAAGAGTGTGCAGGAGCACTTTGCCTACCACTCTCCATAGTGTATAGTAGGACACTGGAAACGGGGGACATACCAGAAATATGGAAGACTGCTAATGTAGTCCAATATACAAAAAGGGTGACAGACAAGAGGCACTGGACTACAGGCCAGTGTCCTTAACTTGTATACCATGCAAGGTGATGGAGAAGATTGTGAGAAAAAACCTAGTAACACATCTGGAGAGAAGAGACTTCGTGACAACCCATCAACATGGGTTCAGGGAGGGTAAATCTTGCCTTACAGGATTGATAGAATTCTACGATCAGGTGACAAAGATTAAACAAGAAAGAGAAGGGTGGGCGGACTGCATTTTTTTCGACTGTCGGAAAGCCTTTGACACAGTACCCCATAAAAGGTTGATGCATAAGCTAGAGAAAGAGGCAGGAGTAACTGGTAGGGCGCTCCAGTGGATAAGGGAGTACCTAAACAATAGGAAGCAGAGAGTTACAGTGAGGGGTGAGACCTCAGACTGGCGTGAAGTCACCAGTGGAGTTCAACAGGGCTCTGTACTTGGACCTATCCTGTTTCTGATATACGTAAATGATCTCCCAGAGGGTATAGACTCATTCCTCTCAATGTTTGCTGACGACGCCAAAATTATGAGAAGGATTAAGACAGAGGAGGACAGCTTGAGGCTTCAAGAAGTCCTGGACAAGCTGCAGGAATGGTCGAACAAATGGCTGTTAGAGTTTAATCCAAGCAAATGTAATGTAATGAAGATAGGGGTAGGAAGCAGGAGACCAGATACAAGGTATCACTTGGGAGATGAAATACTTCAAGAGTCAGAGAGAGAGAAAGACCTGGGGGTTGATATCACGCCTGACCTGTCCCCTGAAGCTCATATCAAGAGAATAACATCAGCAGCATATGCCAGGTTGGCTAACATAAGAACGGCCTTTAGAAACTTGTGTAAGGAATCTTTCAGAACATTATATACCACATATGTCAGACCAATCCTGGAGTATGCGGCTCCAGCATGGAGTCCATATCTAGTCAAGCATAAGACTAAAATGAAAAAGGTTCAAAGGTTTGCCACCAGACTAGTACCCGAGCTGAGAGGTATGAGCTACGAGGAGAGACTACGGGAATTAAACCTCACTTCGTTGGAAGACAGAAGAGTTAGGGGGGACATGATCATCACATTCAAGATCCTCAAGGGAATTGACAGGGTTGATAAAGACAGGCTGATTAACACAAGGGGCACACGCACTAGGGGACACAGGTGGAAACTGAGTGACCAAATGAGCCACAGAGATATTAGAAAGAACTTTTTTAGTGTCAGAGTGGTTGACAAATGGAATGCATTAGGAAGTGATGTGGTGGAGGCTGACTCCATACACAGTTTCAAGTGTAGATATGATAGAGCCCAATAGGCTCAGGAACCTGTACACCTGTTGATTGATGGTTGAGAGGCGGGACCAAAGAGGCAGAGCTCAACCCCCGCAAGCACAACTAGGTGAGTATAACTAGGTGAGTACACACACACACACACACACACACACACACACACACACACACACACACACACACATACACACACACACACACACACATACACACACACACACACACACACACACACACACACACACACACACACACACACACACACACACACACACACACACACACATACACACACACACACACACACACACACACGTACACCTGACGGCTGAGTGGACAACGCTCGGGATTCGTAGTCTAAGGGGTCCCGGTTCGTTCCCGGCGAAGGCGGAAATAATGGGCAGTTTCTTTCACCCTGATGACCTGTTCACCTATCAGTAAAAAGGTACCTAGGAGTTAGACAGCTGCTTCGGGCTGCTTCCTGTGTGTTCAAAAAAGTTGAGTGATTGCCAGTTGAGAGGCGGGCCGAAGGAGCCAGAGCTCAACTCCTGCAAGCATCTCCAACCTCTCTTACATATTACGTTTGAATTTGGCCGTTTGTCCGTATAGCCGAAAATGGACATAATTTGAAAATTAAAAATAATTGAAAATAATTTTTTTTTTTTTGTTTCAAACAGCAAGTTAAGGGTCCTCAGGTAGGTTAGGAGGACAGGAAGTTCTCCTAAGGTTTCAAAACGACATGAAAACCTGTTGATTGAAAGTTTCCTCTCCTAACCTAACCGAGTAACCCGGAGGACTCACAACAGAAAACGGGACAGCACATCACTTTCGTGAGCGAATTTCATATAAAATTACGTCCATTTTTTGGCCCTAACGCACACGGGCGACACGCGCCGCAATATGAAGAGGAGACGAGTTGAGGTTGTTGGTGAGGATGAGGCTGGTGCGCGGCTACGGGTGACACACCTCGCACACCTGAACATTGGTGGTGAGGATGAGGCTGGTGCGCGGCTACGGGTGACACACCTCGCACACCTGAACATTGGTGGTGAGGATGAGGCTGGTGCGCGGCTACGGGTGACACACCTCACACACCTGAACATTGGTGGTGAGGATGAGGCTGGTGCGCGGCTACGGGTGACACACCTCGCACACCTGAACATTGGTGGTGAGGATGAGGCTGGTGCGCGGCTACGGGTGACACACCTCACACACCTGAACATTGGTGGTGAGGATGAGGCTGTGCGCGGCTACGGGTGACACACGTCACACACCTGAACATTGGTGGTGAGGATGAGGCTGTGCGCGGCTACGGGTGACACACCTCACACACCTGAACATTGGTGGTGAGGATGAGGCTGGTGCGCGGCTACGGGTGACACACCTGAACATTCCATGTGTACCCTGAGTGAGGAAGACCTGTCATGATCTTACACACTACATTACCCAGTCTCCACTCATCACACCCTTCACACCTGCCTCTATAAAGCACCTCCACGTTTGTAATTACTTTATTCCCACTAGTGTTATAGAGGACAGACTCGCACCGCCTCTAGAGTGTGTCCGTGCCAGCCACTGATTCAACCCGTCCTCGTAAGACCACGTCGCATTTTGACGTATAAATCCTCTTAAGGCCAAAAACGTATGTACTAAACATGGTAGTAATTCAATTTCGTTTTTTATTATGCACCCCATACCCGTCCCGTGGGCGGTGGTGGGGAGGATTACAGAGGCACATAATGGGTTCAGAAAGTGAGTCCCATAGTTCGTTTAGCTAAGTGACAATCTTGTGAAGCTAGGTACACAATTGTTAATGTTACATGCACATGTACATATATATATATATATACATTTATGTACACAAGTACATAAACATATTAATGATCTTTTTATATCACAAGTGGTACAACAAGAGGCTCACAACAGTTACTATACAAGGCACTTTACATCTATGGTGAGTCACACAGTTACTAGTCTTGCTCCACACCCACCCAACTGGGCGGCAGCTTTACAGTCATGTGCTCCACACCCACCCAACTGGGCGGCAGCTTTACAGTCATGTGCTCCACACCCACCCAACTGGGCGGCAGCTTTACAGTCATGTGCTCCACACCCACCCAACTGGGCGGCAGCTTTACAGTCATGTGCTCCACACCCACCCAACTGGGCGGCAGCTTTACAGTCATGTGCTCCACACCCACCCAACTGGGCGGCAGCTTTACAGTCATGTGCTCCACACCCACCCAACTGGGCGGCAGCTTTACAGTCATGTGCTCCACACCCACCCAACTGGGCGGCAGCTTTACAGTCATGTGCTCCACACCCACCCAACTGGGCGGCAGCTTTACAGTCATGTGCTCCACACCCACCCAACTGGGCGGCAGCTTTACAGTCATGTGCTCCACACCCACCCAACTGGGCGGCAGCTTTACAGTCATGTGCTCCACACCCACCCAACTGGGCGGCAGCTTTACAGTCATGTGCTCCACACCCACCCAACTGGGCGGCAGCTTTACAGTCATGTGCTCCACACCCACCCAACTGGGCGGCAGCTTTACAGTCATGTGCTCCACACCCACCCAACTGGGCGGCAGCTTTACAGTCATGTGCAGGCTGCACCTCAGGAATCAAATGTTGGATACTTCGCTAAGATTCCTGGCAGCACATCATTATTTATTGAAGTACTTACACATTTCTTGGACAATATTGATGGTGTTATCTCTAAATTTCGCATTTTTTTCACATTCCATTATATAATGACGCAAAGTATGCGAATAGTTCTGTTGACAGAGTCTACATTTAGTCAAATCTACATCAGCAGATGTTACGAACTCCCAGAGGTACTTGTAGCCGAGCCTAAGCCTAGCAGTGGTAACATCTACAAGTCTGCTAACATTATTGGATGACCCATAGACGTGCGGTTCTTCATACATAAGTGACTCCCGAAATTGACATGATGTCCCATTTTCTGTTGGTAGATCCTCGGGTTGGTTAGGTTCGAGTAGTTTAGTACAACAGTTTAGTGACGTTGGGGACGCCCAGGAGGAGGGGCTGACTGATTATTGCATGTTCCTCAATGACTGATCATCCTGCGAGACGTAATTCCTAGCCTCACATAGTGCTAGGAAGTGCCATACTCTTGACACATGATGTAACCCTTCATAATTGTCTAGAGCACCTGCATAAATGGAAATAAGTTTATTGAGGTAAAATAAAGACAAAGGGATGAGGTGGCTCAAGCTACTCTCACCCCCGTTGCTGCATGTACGGAACATGTACTGAAAGAAGCTAGAGGAGTGTGTAGTGTGCAGCACATGTAGGGAGGTACAGAGACACAGGCGGCGTCTGCCTGTGTTGACGTTGCCATGTCGGCGGCCGTCGACGGATGCCAACCGCTCCACTACAAATGTCAATTCTCGAAAGCACATCGGTATTATTTTCTGACAACCTTGGCGTGAGGCGCCACAAGAAACGCGACTGACTATCTGACAAATGGAAAACCGCGAAAGATATTAGCCATAAAGTAGCGAATATGAGGTAAATGGAGAAGAAAAATCTGAAACAAAGCAAGCGTCACGTTGATCATATTTAGTTCATTGATTTTAGACAAGAGGTACTAGCCTCGCATAGCCAGGCCGTATTGAAGAATAATAAGACTCCAGGGGCCAGATTCACGAAAGCACTTACGAAAGCACTTAAGAACGTGTACATCTTTCCTCAATCTTTGAAGGATTTGGTTACATTTATTAAACAGTTTAGAAGCATGAAAACTTCCCATTCAACTGTTGTTATTGTTATAAACAGCCTCCTGGTGCTTCGGAGCTCATTAACTGTTTAATAATTGTAAACAAAGCCACCAAAGATTGAGAAAAGATGTACAGGTTCGTAAGTGTTTGCGTAAGTGCTTTCGTGAATCTAGCCCCAGATCATTACTTTCATAAAACAGTACAGGAACGTCGGGACAATACAATACGGCAGATCATAATTACCTTTTTCTGGATAAAAAAAATTGATAGACCAGTCGTTGCCAAATCTATAGCTGTTCCGCCACCCAAGTCAGATCTATTACATAAATATAGTTGACTAATTCAACAGATATTTTTGGCCCTGTCTGCAGAAGGCCTATTAGCCCATACGATGCAGCTCCTATTTATATCCTCCCAAACTCATTCGTAAATGTTTATCCATAGCTTGAAACAATCACCGATGAAGTTCCACTTGTTACTGTGAGACTCTATGACCCTAACTATAAACTAGAAAGGCAACATTGCACACGTTGAACGTGGGCATCCATTTTTGTTTATTAATACATTTAGATACATCTGCATTTGTGCAGCTGCCCTAGACTTTTTTTTTGTTTTTCTACCACAGACGTGGCCACACATTTACAATGCTAACCAGCATATATACATTTTCTTCTGTCCTCCGTGGACAGGGTTAGAGATGTGTTAAACATATAGTTCAGGGATTTATTGAACACTCAACCACAGAAGGTGATTCGGTACTTTTAAAATGCTAAGCTAACCTAACCTAACCTACATACGTAAATACATAGATACACAGATTTACGTATGCCCTACATAAAGTGTTCGAAGTGTCATTAATGTGCATTTACAAAGGTGAAATGCAATTCTAATCCATTTCCATATGTACTTTATACACATACACATACATACACACACATATATACTGCCCTAGACTATACGAAGGAGAGTACAGTGTAACAAACCACTAGCTACGTGATGCTAAAAGTCCCCGTCACACAGGATGGTTAGTCATAGAGAGACATGTGATAAGTTAGTCTGCACTGGCAGACTCTGGGAGCATTATGAGGCAGCCATGGAAACACTGAGTCAACGGCTGAGTCAGTCTGGCCGCACTTGTGGGTAACCCATCATGTCAATACAGCATATCCTCCTGTTCTTATTTTAACATTCTTACTTGTGGTGTTGGGCTGAACTTGTCTAGAGTTTAAGGCTCAACAACTTCTATCTAGAGGTTATTAAGGTCTAGCAGCTTCTGGAGGGTTATTAAGGTCTAGCAGCCTCTGGAGGGTTATTAAGGTCTAGCAACCTCTGGAGGGTTATTAAGGTCTAGCAGCCTCTGGAGGGTTATTAAGGTCTAGCAACCTCTGGAGGGTTATTAAGGTCTAGCAGCCTCTGGAGGGTTATTAAGGTCTAGCAGCTTCTGGAGGGTTATTAAGGTCTAGCAGCCTCTGGAGGGTTATTAAGGTCTAGCAGCCTCTGGAGGGTTATTAATGTCTCCCAACCTCTGGAGGGTTATTAAGGTCTCCCAACCTCTGGAGGGTTATTAATGTCTCTCAACCTCTGGAGGGTTATTAAGGTCTAGCAGCCTCTGGAGGGTTATTAAGGTCTAGCAACCTCTGGAGGGTTATTAAGGTCTAGCAACCTCTGGAGGGTTATTAAGGTCTAGCAACCTCTGGAGGGTTATTAAGGTCTAGCAACCTCTGGAGGGTTATTAAGGTCTAGCAACCTCTGGAGGGTTATTAAGGTCTCCCAACCTCTGGAGGGTTATTAATGTCTCCCAACCTCTGGAGGGTTATTAATGTCTCCCAACCTCTGGAGGGTTATTAATGTCTCCCAACCTCTGGAGGGTTATTAATGTCTCCCAACCTCTGGAGGGTTATTAATGTCTCCCAACCTCTGGAGGGTTATTAATGTCTACCAACCTCTGGAGGGTTATTAAGGTCTAGCAACCTCTGGAGGGTTATTAATGTCTCCCAACCTCTGGAGGGTTATTAATGTCTCCCAACCTCTGGAGGGTTATTAAGGTCTAGCAGCCTCTGGAGGGTTATTAATGTCTCCCAACCTCTGGAGGGTTATTAATGTCTCCCAACCTCTGGAGGGTTATTATAGCCATCACGTGAGCTTTCTGACCAACCAGCCAGCCTGGCCTCTCGAGTTGTCACAACGGACATAAAATGATGTGCTATTAATAGCCCGAGCCTAACGGTTGGTTCCCAAGAGAACATGAATCTCCGCGCGCCGCTATGGTTCATAGTACGTCTTATTTTGACCGTTGGGGATTTTGACATGAAAATGCGATAACTAAACCACACACAAGAAGGTGAGGAGACCACGTTTCGGTCCGTATTACACCATTATGAAGTCACAATGGACTTGATATATGGTCTAGGACGGACCGAAACGTCGTGGTCTCTTCACTTTCTGATGTGTGTTTTAGTTATCATATGGTCAGCCACGTTATTGTGACTCATCGTCTGCATCAAAATGTATTATCCGAGAGACCTGGCACCAGATTCACGAAGAAGTTACGAACTTGTACATCTTTTCCCACTCTGGCGGCTTTGTTTACAATTATTTAAGCTCCGAAGCACCAGGAGGCTGTTTATAACAACAACAACAACAATAACAGTTAATTGGAGGTTTTCATGTTTGTAAACTGTTTATTAAATGTAAGCAAAGCCGTCAAAGATTGAGGAAAGATGTACACGTAATTAAGACAGCGAACGTCTTCTCCTTGAAGGTAGGTGCAGTGTGTAGGAAGGGTTTATCCTCCAGATAAAAGCTTCACCCAAACTGATCCAACCATCACAATTTACCTGAGAGCCACTATAGTGGCATCGACGAGGACAGATAGTCGGCGGCTTGTCAAAGGTCTCTCCCCCCCTTCATTTCTCCTGATGATTTTTTTCAAGCAAGATTTTAATTATTCAACTGAGTTCCTGCACATTCCTGAGCCTATTGGGCTCTATCATATCTACATTATAAACTGTGTATGGAGTCAGCCTCCACCACATCACTGCCTAATGCATTCCATCCGTTAACAACTCTGACACTAGAAAAGTTCTTTCTAACGTCTCTGTGGCTCATGTGGGTACTCAGTTTCCACCTGTGTCCCCTTGTTCGCGTCCCACCCGTGTTAAACAGTTAATCTTTATCTACCCTTTCGATTCCTCTTAGAATTTTGTAGGTAGTGATCATGTCTCCTCTTACTCTTCTGTCTTCCAGTGCCGTAAGGTGCATTTCACGCAGCCTTTCCTCGTAACTCATGCCTCTTAGTTCTGGGACTAGTCTAGTGGCATACTAGGCTAATCCCAGACGTGTGTGTGTGTGTGTGTGTGTGTGTGTGTGTGTACTCACCTAATTGTACTCACCTAATTGTGCTTGCGGGGGTTGAGCTCTGGCTCTTTGGTCCCGCCTCTCAACCGTCAATCAACTGGTGTACAGATTCCTGAGCCTATTGGGCTCTATCATATCTACATTTGAAACTGTGAATGGAGTCAGCCTCCACCACATCACTTCCTAATGCATTCCATTTGCTAACTACTCTGACACTGAAAAAGTTCTTTCTAACGTCTCTGTGGCTCATTTGGGTACTCAGCTTCCACCTGTGTCCCCTTGTTCGCGTCCCACCAGTGTTGAAAAGTTCGTCCTTGTTTACCCGGTCGATTCCCCTGAGGATTTTGTAGGTTGTGATCATGTCCCCCCTTACTCTTCTGTCTTCCAGTGTCGTGAGGTGCATTTCCCGCAGCCTTTCCTCATAACTCATGCCTCTTAGTTCTGGGACTAGTCTAGTAGCATACCTTTGGACTTTTTCCAGCTTCGTCTTGTGCTTGACAAGGTACGGGCTCCATGCTGGGGCCGCATACTCCAGGATTGGTCTTACATATGTGGTGTACAAGATTCTGAATGATTCCTTACACAGGTTCCTGAACGCCGTTCTGATGTTAGCCAGCCTCGCATATGCCGCAGACGTTATTCTCTTTATGTGGGCTTCAGGAGACAGGTTTGGTGTGATATCAACTCCTAGATCTTTCTCTCTGTCTGTTTCATTAAGTACTTCATCTCCTATTCTGTATCCTGTGCCTGGCCTCCTGTTTCCACTGCCTAGTTTCATTACTTTGCATTTACTCGGGTTGAACTTCAACAGCCATTTGTTGGACCATTCACTCAGTCTATCCAGGTCATCTTGTAGCCTCCTACTATCATCCTCTGTTTCAATCCTCCTCATAATTTTTGCATCGTCGGCAAACATTGAGAGGAACGAATCTATACCCTCTGGGAGATCATTTACATATACCAGAAACAGTATAGGTCCGAGGACTGACCCCTGCGGGACTCCACTTGTGACGTCTCGCCAATCTGAGACTTCACCCCTCACACAGACTCGTTGTCTCCTGTTGCTTAGGTATTCCTCTATCCACCGGAGTACCTTCCCTCTCACTCCAGCCTGCATCTCCAACTTTCGCACTAGCCTCTTGTGTGGCACTGTATCAAAGGCTTTCTGACAATCCAAAAATATGCAGTCTGCCCACCCTTCTCTTTCTTGCCTTATTTTTGTTGCCTGGTCGTAGAATTCAAGTAACCCTGTGAGGCAGGACCTGCCATCCCTGAACCCATGTTGATGCTGTGTTACAAAGTTCCTTCGCTCCAGATGCTCCACTAGTTTTTTTCGCACAATCTTCTCCATCAGCTTGCATGGTATGCAGGTTAGGGACACTGGCCTGTAGTTCAGTGCCTCCTGTCTATCCCCTTTCTTGTATATCGGGACTACGTTAGCTGCTTTCCAAATATCTGGCAGTTCCCCTGTTGCCAGTGATTTGTTATACACTATGGAGAGTGGTAGGCTCAGTTCTCTTGCTCCTTCCTTTAGAACCCAAGGGGAGATTCCATCTGGGCCTATAGCCTTCGTCACGTCCAACTCTAGTAAACACTTCCTTACTTCCCCACTAGTAATCTCAAACTCTTCCAGTGGTTCCTGGTTAGCTATTCCCTCACTTACCTCTGGAATTTCTCCTTGTTCTAAGGTGAAGACCTCCTGGAATTTCTTATTCAATTCCTCACACACTTCCTTGTCATTTGTAGTGAATCCTTCCGCCCCTATCCTTAATCTCATAACCTGTTCCTTTACTGTTGTTTTTCTCCTAATGTGGCTATGCAACAATTTAGGCTGAGTCTTTGCCTTGCTTGCGATGTCATTTTCGTATTGTCTTTCTGCCTCTCTTCTCATCCTGACATATTCATTCCTGGCATTCTGGTATCTTTCTCTGCTCTCCAGTGTCCTGTTATTCCTATAGTTTCTCCATGCCCTTTTACTTTGCTGCTTAGCTAGCCTACATCTTTGATTAAACCATGGGTTTCTCATCTTCATTTCTCTGTTTTCCTTTTGGACTGGGACAAACTTGTTTGCTGCGTCCTTGCACTTCTGCGTGATGTAATCCATCATATCTTGGGCCGTCTTACCCCTGAGCTCTGTTTCCCATGCTATATCTGTTAGGAATTTTCTTATCCCCTCATAGTTTCCCTTTCGGTATGCTAACCTTTTGGTTTCAGTATCCCTCCTCGAGTTCAATAACCCTTCTTCAATCAAGTACTCAAACACCAGTACACTGTGGTCGCTCATTCCTACTGGGTCCTCAAAACCGATTTCTCTTATGTCGGAGTCGTTCAGAGTGAAGACTAGGTCGAGTCTCGCTGGTTCGTCATTGCCTCTCATCCTTGTGGGTTCTCCGACATGCTGCGTTAAAAAGTTGCTTGTCACCACCTCCAATAGTTTGGCTCTCCACGTATCCTCGCCTCCATGCGGTTCCTTGTTCTCCCTTGTTCTCTCCTTGTCTTGTGTGTGTGTGTGTGTGTGTGTACACGTTTGAGTGCGTGCGTGCGTGCGCACAAACAGCCACGCCAGTTTTATTATACAAAATATAATAATAATAATTACGTATTATGCTATAATTACGCATTTTTCTTGTACAAATTGATAATGTACTTAAATTTTGTAGCAAATCAAATCAAATATAACCGTTCAGAATAAAGTTTTTCATTTGACTACTCATGAACGACCATTCCGGAGGAGTGAAGTCGACCACATGTTGGCTGCTGGTTAAATAGTTAATGACCCTCGTCGCTTTGATGTCATAATTACCTGCGATAATTAGGTAACTTAATATAGTAACTATCGGTATTGATTATCTTAGCTAAATAACTTAATTACCCAACTTAACCATCTCGTCTCTGAAATTAATCACTTGGTAACATCTGATTATTTTTTTGGTATTTGATATAGCCTAATTTCGTGTAATTAATCTTAACTATGTCATTAACTAAGGTAATTACTCTAAGTAATTCGCCCTCATAATCGCCTCGTTTGTTCCATTATGGAACTAATATTCACGACCCTTATATTAGATTTTATTTGAATTCTTTCGTAAAATTTCTTATCACCATGGGGGCTACCCATTGTTCCATCACCATGGGGGCTACCCATTGTTCCATCACCATGGGGGCTACCCATTGTTCCATCACCATGGGGGCTACCCATTGTTCCATCCCCATGGGGCTACCCATTGTTCCATCACCATGGGGGCTACCCATTGTTCCATCCCCATGGGGCTACCCATTGTTCCATCACCACGGGGTTAGCCATTGTTCCATCACAATGGGGCTAGCCATTGTTCCATCACCATGGGGCTAGCCATTGTTCCATCACCATGGGGCTACCCATTGTTCCATCACCATGGGGCTAGCCATTGTTCCATCACCATGGGGCTACCCATTGTTCCATCACCATGGGGCTACCCATTGTTCCATCACCATGGGGGCTACCCATTGTTCCATCACCATGGGGCTACCCATTGTTCCATCACCATGGGGGCTACCCATTGTTCCATCACCATGGGGCTACCCATTGTTCCATCCCCATGGGGCTACCCATTGTTCCATCACCATGGGGCTAGCCATTGTTCCATCACCATGGGGCTACCCATTGTTCCATCACCATGGGGCTACCCATTGTTCCATCACCATGGGGGCTAGCCATTGTTCCATCACCATGGGGCTACCCATTGCTCCCTCTCAACCGTCAATCAACTGGTGTACAGGTTCCTGATCCTATTGGGCTCTATCATATCTACACTTGAAGCTGTGTATGGAGTCAGCCTCCACCACATCACTGCCTAATGCATTCCACCTGTTTTGGTTAGGTAAGGTAATTATCAGGAGAAAGTGCTAAGACAGTAGGATTAGCACCTGGATGGGATACGAGGACAGGGAGCTAAAATATGAGGACGGGTGGCCGGAACCTGCGAATTACCACCGGGACCATCAGGGATCGAACTCGGTCTCGGCCAGACAGAGGGTGGCACTGCAGGAGTGAGAGTGACCGGACTAATGTGATAATGAGAAAGGAACATGAGATGAGCTATGGAATTGTGGGCTGATATCTTGCTATCCTTACAAGCTCACCAGATGGTCGCTATCATTCTCTTGTTACAACTTGTAATGCAGTTGTTATATCTTGTTATAACCTCTATAGGGCTTATTAAAACGTTGTTACAACTTGCTATATTGGTTGTTACAATTGTTACAAGGTGTTCAGCCTTGTGAGAACATTGTAGAAATGTTGTAGTTTAGTGGTGTTGTGAGGCAGGATCCCACAACCACACCCTCGTGACAACATTCCCACAACCTCGTGACAACATTCCCACAACCTCGTGACAACATTCCCACAACCTCGTGACAACATTCCCACAACCTCGTGACAACATTCCCACAACCTCGTGACAACATTCCCACAACCTCGTGACAACATTCCCACAACCTCGTGACAACATTCCCACAACCTCGTGACAACATTCCCACAACCTCGTGACAACATTCCCACAACCTCGTGACAACATTCCCACAACCATAACAAGGTTGTGGCA
The DNA here is from genome assembly GCF_040958095.1 of Procambarus clarkii. Lineage (NCBI taxonomy): Eukaryota > Metazoa > Arthropoda > Malacostraca > Decapoda > Cambaridae > Procambarus > Procambarus clarkii. The sequence goes on from NC_091167.1 coordinate 16,108,123, forward strand.
ACACTGCAGTAAGGTCGTGTGTGTCCTTGGCTACACTGCCCTGCTAACGAGTCCCTTAACTTAACACAGAGCCGGGGCCCAGGAGTCACCACCCATGTACACAACCACTGACGAAACCTCTACATCTTTCCATAATCAGGGCGACTTTGTTTACATTATTTACATAGTTTACGAACTTCCAAATTTCACAATGAAAAGTTATTGTCATTAGCAGAGGGGCCTGACGGCTGAGTGGACAGCGCTCGGGATTCGTAGACCTGAGGTTCCGGGTTTGATCCATGCTGGAGGCGGAATCAAATGGGCAGAGTTTTTTTTACCCTGATGCTCCTGTTCACCTAGCAGTAAATAGGTACCTGAGAGTTAGACAGGTGCTACGGGCTGCTTCCTGGGGGGTGTGTAACAAAAACGAGGCCTGGTCGAGGACCGCGCCGCGGGGACGCTAAGCCCCGAAATCATCTCAAGATAACCTCAAGATAACCCTCCGAGCTAGTAGCCTTAGATCGATGCCTAATGAACTAAATTGCCACCTTGGTGGAGAATTGTATAGTGTGTGACCTGCTTGGTCAAGTGAGCCCTGACCTGACACCCCATCACTGTTGACCCCTAGTCACTAGGACCACTGGCGCCTGCCAGGTCAGTCAAGTATAGTCACTAGGACCACTGGCACCTGCCAGGTCAGTCAAGTATAGTCACTAGGGTCTGTGGCGCCTGCCAGGTCAGTCAAGTATAGTCACTAGGACCACTGGCACCTGCCAGGTCAGTCAACTATAGTCACTAGGGTCTCTGGCACCTGCCAGGTCAGTCAAGTATAGTCACTATGACCACTGGCGCCTGCCAGGTCAGTCAAGTATAGTCACTAGGACCACTGGCGCCTGCCAGGTCAGTCAACTATAGTCACTAGGACCACTGGCACCTGCCAGGTCAGTCATCTATAGTCACTAGGACCACTGGCGCCTGCCAGGTCAGTCAAGTATAGTCACTAGGACCACTGGCGCCTGCCAGGTCAGTCAACTATAGTCACTAGGACCACTGGCACCTGCCAGGTCAGTCAAGTATAGTCACTAGGACCACTGGCGCCTGCCAGGTCAGTCAAGTATAGTCACTAGGACCACTGGCGCCTGCCAGGTCAGTCAAGTATAGTCACTAGGACCACTGGCGCCTGCCAGGTCAGTCAACTATAGTCACTAGGACCACTGGCGCCTGCCAGGTCAGTCAACTATAGTCACTAGGACCACTGGCACCTGCCAGGTCAGTCAACTATAGTCACTAGGACCACTGGCGCCTGCCAGGTCAGTCAAGTATAGTCACTAGGACCACTGGCGCCTGCCAGGTCAGTCAAGTATAGTCACTAGGACCACTGGCGCCTGCCAGGTCAGTCAAGTATAGTCACTAGGACCACTGGCGCCTGCCAGGTCAGTCAACTATAGTCACTAGGACCACTGGCACCTGCCAGGTCAGTCAAGTATAGTCACTAGGACCACTGGCGCCTGCCAGGTCAGTCAAGTATAGTCACTAGGACCACTGGCGCCTGCCAGGTCAGTCAAGTATAGTCACTAGGACCACTGGCGCCTGCCAGGTCAGTCAAGTATAGTCACTAAGACCACTGGCACCTGCCAGGGCAGTCAAGTATAGTCACTAGGACCACTGGCGCCTGCCAGGTCAGTCAAGTATAGTCACTAGGACCACTGGCGCCTGCCAGGTCAGTCAAGTATAGTCACTAGGACCACTGGCGCCTGCCAGGTCAGTCAAGTATAGTCACTAAGACCACTGGCACCTGCCAGGTCAGTCAAGTATAGTCACTAGGACCACTGGCGCCTGCCAGGTCAGTCAAGTATAGTCACTAGGACCACTGGCGCCTGCCAGGTCAGTCAAGTATAGTCACTAGGACCACTGGCGCCTGCCAGGGCAGTCAAGTATAGTCACCAGGTTCAAAATTCGCTACTTGGAACAAAAAGTGCCAAGTAGCACGGACTATGGCGAGCCCGTAGACTGTCTTACATGGTGGTCGGGCCCGCCTCCAGGGCAGGCCTGGGTGTGGGAACACCCGCTCCGGTGCTCTTCCTCCAACTGTAATATATTTTAAATTAAAAACGAGGCAAAACTAACTTTTTTATTCAAACGACGAGACGTTCTGGGAATATGAACCAGACACAGGGTACTGTTGTGTATGGTGGCCACACTGTACTGTCTGGCAGGTGTGGTGGCCACACTGTACTGTCTGGCAGGTGTGGTGGCCACACTGTACTGTCTGGCAGGTGTGGTGGCCACACTGTACTGTCTGGCAGGTATGGTGGCCACACTGTACTGTCTGGCAGGTGTGGTGGCCACACTGTACTGTCTGGCAGGTGTGGTGGCCACACTGTACTGTCTGGCAGGTATGGTGGCCACACTGTACTGTCTGGCAGGTGTGGTGGCCACACTGTACTGTCTGGCAGGTGTGGTGGCCACACTGTACTGTCTGGCAGGTGTGGTGGCCACACTGTACTGTCTGGCAGGTGTGGTGGCCACACTGTACTGTCTGGCAGGTATGGTGGCCACACTGTACTGTCTGGTAGGTATGGTGGCCACACTGGCAGGTGTGGTGGCCACACTGTACTGTCTGGCAGGTATGGTGGCCACACTGTACTGTCTGGCAGGTGTGGTGGCCACACTGTACTGTCTGGCAGGTATGGTGGCCACACTGTACTGTCTGGTAGGTATGGTGGCCACACTGGCAGGTGTGGTGGCCACACTGTACTGTCTGGCAGGTATGGTGGCCACACTGGCAGGTGTGGTGGCCACACTGTACTGTCTGGCAGGTATGGTGGCCACACTGTAATGTCTGGCAGGTATGGTGGCCACACTGTACTGTCTTGCAGGTATTGTGGCCACACTGTACTGTCTGGCAGGTATGGTGGCCACACTGTACTGTCTTGCAGGTATTGTGGCCACACTGTACTGTCTGGCAGGTATGGTGGCCACACTGCCAGGTGTGGTGGCCACACTGTACTGTCTGGCAGGTATGGTGGCCACACTGGCAGGTGTGGTGGCCACACTGTACTGTCTGGCAGGTATGGTGGCCACACTGGCAGGTGTGGTGGCCACACTGTACTGTCTGGCAGGTATGGTGGCCACACTGTAATGTCTGGCAGGTATGGTGACCACACTGGCAGGTGTGGTGGCCACACTGTACTGTCTGGCAGGTATGGTGGCCACACTGGCAGGTGTGGTGGCCACACTGTACTGTCTGGCAGGTATGGTGGCCACACTGTACTGTCTGGCAGGTATGGTGACCACACTATACTGTCTGGCAGGTATGGTGGCCACACTGTACTGTCTGGCAGGTATGGTGACCACACTATACTGTCTGGCAGGTATGGTGGCCACACTGTACTGTCTGGCAGGTATGGTGGCCACACTGGCAGGTATGGTGGCCACTCTGGCAGGTATGGTGGCCACACTGGCAGGTATGGTGGCCACACTGTACTGTCTGGCAGGAGTGGTGGGCACACTGTCCTGTCTTGCAGGTATGGTGGCCACACTGTACTGTCTGGCAGGTATGGTGGCCACACTGTACTGTCTGGCAGGTATGGTGGCCACACTGGCAGGTATGGTGGCCACACTGTACTGTCTGGCAGGTATGGTGACCACACTGTACTGTCTGGCAGGTATGGTGGCCACACTGTACTGTCTGGCAGGTGTGGTGGCCACACTGTACTGTCTGGCAGGTGTGGTGGGCACACTGTACTGTCTGGCAGGTGTGGTGGGCACACTGTGCTGTCTGGCAGGTGTGGTGGCCACACTGTTCTGTCTGGCAGGTGTGGTGGGCACACTGTACTATCTGGCAGGTGTGGTGGGCACACTGTACTGTCTGGCAGGTGTGGTGGCCACACTGTACTGTCTGGCAGGTGTGGTGGGCACACTGTACTGTCTGGCAGGTGTGGTGACCACACTGTACTGTCTGGCAGGTGGGGTGGGCACACTGTACTGTCTGGCAGGTATGGTGACCACACTGTACTGTCTGGCAGGTATGGTGGCCACACTGTACTGTCTGGCAGGTATGGTGGCCACACTGGCAGGTATGGTGGCCACACTGTACTGTCTGGCAGGTATGGTGGCCACACTGTACTGTCTGGCAGGTATGGTGGCCACACTGACAGGTATGGTGGCCACACTGTACTGTCTGGCAGGTATGGTGGCCACACTGGCAGGTATGGTGGCCACACTGGCAGGTATGGTGGCCACACTGGCAGGTATGGTGGCCACACTGTACTGTCTGGCAGGTGTGGTGGGCACACTGTACTGTCTGGCAGGTATGGTGGCCACACTGGCAGGTATGGTGGCCACACTGTACTGTCTGGCAGGTGTGGTGGGCACACTGGCAGGTATGGTGGCCACACTGGCAGGTATGGTGGCCACACCGTACTGTCTGGCAGGTATGGTGGCCACACTGGCAGGTATGGTGGCTACACTGTACTGTCTGGCAGGTATGGTGGCCACACTGTACTGTCTGGCAGGTATGATGGCCACACTGACAGGTATGGTGGCCACACTGTACTGTCTGGCAGGTATGGTGGCCACACTGGCAGGTATGGTGGCCACACTGGCAGGTATGGTGGCCACACTGTACTGTCTGGCACGTGTGGTGGGCACACTGTACTGTCTGCAGGTATGGTGGCCACACTGCAGGTATGGTGGCCACACTGGCAGTATGGTGGCCACACTGTACTGTCTGGCACGTGTGGTGGGCACACTGTACTGTCTGGCAGGTGTGGTGGCCACACTGGCAGGTATGGTGGCCACACTGGCAGGTATTCGTGGCCACACTGTACTGTCTGGCAGGTGTGGTGGCAACACTGTACTGGCTGGCAGGTATAGTGGCCACACTGGCAGGTGTGGTGGCCACACTGTACTGTCTGGCAGGTATGGTGGCCACACTGTACTGTCTGGCAGGTATGGTGGCCACACTGTACTGTCTGGCAGGTGTGGTGGCCACACTGGCAGGTGTGGTGGCCACACTGGCAGGTATGGTGGCCACACTGTACTGTCTGCCAGGTGTGGTGGCCACACTGGCAGGTATAGTGGCCACACTGGCAGGTATGGTGGCCACACTGGCAGGTATGGTGGCGACACTGTACTGTCTGGCAGGTGTGGTGGCCACACTGTACTGTCTGGCAGGTATGGTGGCCATACTGGCAGGTGTGGTGGCCACACTGTACTGTCTGGCAGGTGTGGTGGGCACACTGTACTGTCTGGCAGGTGTGGTGGCCACACTGTACTGTCCTGGCAGGTATGGTGGCCACACTGGCAAGTGTGGTGGCCACACTGTACTGTCTGGCAGGTGTGGTGGGCACACTGTACTGTCTGGCAGGTATGGTGGCCACACTGGCAGGTATGGTGGCCACACTGGCAGGTATGGTGGCCACACTGTACTGTCTGGCAGGTATGGTGGCCACACTGTACTATCTGGCAGGTATGGTGGCCACACTGTACTGTCTGGCAGGTATGGTGGCCACACTGTTCTGTTTGGCAGGTATGGTGGCCACACTGGCAGGTGTGGTGGCCACACTGTACTGTCTGGCAGGTATGGTGGCCACACTGTACTGTCTGGCAGGTGTGGTGGCCACACTGGCAGGTGTGGTGGCCACATTGTACTGTCTGGCAGGTATGGTGGCCACACTGGCAGGTATGGTGGCCACACTGGCAGGTATGGTGGCCACACTGGCAGGTATGGTGGCCACACTGGCAGGTATGGTGGCCACACTGTACTATCTGGCAGGTATGGTGGCCACACTGGCAGATATGGTGGCCACACTGTACTGTCTGGCAGGTATGGTGGCCACACTGGCAGGTATGGTGGCCACACTGTACTGTCTGGCAGGTATGGTGGCCACACTGTACTGTCTGGCAGGTATGGTGGCCACACTGTACTGTCTGGCAGGTATAGTGTCCACACTGTACTGTTTGGCAGGTATGGTGGCCACACTGATAGGTATGGTGGCCACACTGTACTGTCTGGCAGGTATGGTGGCCACACTGGCAGGTGTGGTGGCCACACTGTACTGTCTGGCAGGTATGGTGGCCACACTGTACTGTCTGGCAGGTGTGGTGGCCACACTGGCAGGTGTGGTGGCCACACTGGCAGGTGTGGTGGGCACATTGTACTGTCTGGCAGGTATGGTGGCCACACTGGCAGGTATGGTGGCCACACTGGCAGGTATGGTGGCCACACTGGCAGGTATGGTGGCCACACTGGCAGGTATGGTGGCCACACTGGCAGGTATGGTGGCCACACTGGCAGGTATGGTGGCCACACTGGCAGGTATGGTGGCCACACTGTACTGTCTGGCAGGTATAGTGGCCACACTGGCAAATGTGGTGGCCACACTGTACTGTCTGGCAGGTATGGTGGCCACACTGGCAGGTATGGTGGCCACACTGGCAGGTATGGTGGCCACACTGTACTGTCTGGCAGGTATGGTGGCCACACTGGCAGGTGTGGTGGCCACACTGTACTGTCTGGCAGGTATGGTGGCCACACTGTACTGTCTGGCAGGTGTGGTGGCCACACTGTACTGTCCTGGCAGGTAGTGGTGGCGACACTGTACTGTCTGGGCAGGTGTGGTGGCCACACTATACTGTCTGGCAGGTATGGTGGCCACACTGTACTGTCTGGCAGGTATGGTGGCCACACTGTACTGTCTGGCAGATATGGTGGGCACACTGTACTGTCTGGCAGGTATGGTGGCCACACTGTACTGTCTGGCAGGTATGGTGGCCACACTGTACTGTCTGACAGGTATGGTGGCCACACTGTACTGTCTGGCAGGTATGGTGGCCACACTGTACTGTCTGGCAGGTATGGTGGCCACACTGTACTGTCTGGCAGGTATGGTGGCCACACTGGCAGGGGTGGTGGCCACACTGTACTGTCTGGCAGGTATGGTGGCCACACTGTACTGTCTGGCAGGTGGGGTGGCCACACTGGCAGGTGTGGTGGCCACACTGTACTGTCTGGCAGGTGTGGTGGCCACACTGTACTGTCTGGCAGGTGTGGTGGCCACACTGTACTGTCTGGCAGGTGTGGTGGCCACACTGGTAGGTGTGGTGGCCACACTGTACTGTCTGGCAGGTGTGGTGGGCCCACACTGTACTTGTCTGGCAGGTGTGGTGGTCAACCTGTACTGTCTGGCTCGGTATGGTGGACCACACTGTACGGTCTGGTCAGTATGGAGTGGGCCCACACTGACCTAGATCGTGCATGGTATCCGGTGAGGCCACACTGGGCAGGTATAGGTGGCCACACTGTACGGTCTGGCAGGCCGGTATGGTGGCCACACTGTACTGGTCTGGCAGGTATGGTGGCCACACTGACAGGTATGGTGGCCACACTGTACTGTCTGGCAGGTATGGTGGCCACACTGGCAGGTATGGTGGCCACACTGGCAGGTATGGTGGCCACACTGGCAGGTATGGTGGCCACACTGTACTGTCTGGCAGGTGTGGTGGGCACACTGTACTGTCTGGCAGGTATGGTGGCCACACTGGCAGGTATGGTGGCCACACTGTACTGTCTGGCAGGTGTGGTGGGCACACTGGCAGGTATGGTGGCCACACTGGCAGGTATGGTGGCCACACCGTACTGTCTGGCAGGTATGGTGGCCACACTGGCAGGTATGGTGGCTACACTGTACTGTCTGGCAGGTATGGTGGCCACACTGTACTGTCTGGCAGGTATGATGGCCACACTGACAGGTATGGTGGCCACACTGTACTGTCTGGCAGGTATGGTGGCCACACTGGCAGGTATGGTGGCCACACTGGCAGGTATGGTGGCCACACTGTACTGTCTGGCACGTGTGGTGGGCACACTGTACTGTCTGGCAGGTATGGTGGCCACACTGGCAGGTATGGTGGCCACACTGGCAGGTATGGTGGCCACACTGTACTGTCTGGCACGTGTGGTGGGCACACTGTACTGTCTGGCAGGTGTGGTGGCCACACTGGCAGGTATGGTGGCCACACTGGCAGGTATTCGTGGCCACACTGTACTGTCTGGCAGGTGTGGTGGCAACACTGTACTGGCTGGCAGGTATAGTGGCCACACTGGCAGGTGTGGTGGCCACACTGTACTGTCTGGCAGGTATGGTGGCCACACTGTACTGTCTGGCAGGTATGGTGGCCACACTGTACTGTCTGGCAGGTGTGGTGGCCACACTGGCAGGTGTGGTGGCCACACTGGCAGGTATGGTGGCCACACTGTACTGTCTGCCAGGTGTGGTGGCCACACTGGCAGGTATAGTGGCCACACTGGCAGGTATGGTGGCCACACTGGCAGGTATGGTGGCGACACTGTACTGTCTGGCAGGTGTGGTGGCCACACTGTACTGTCTGGCAGGTATGGTGGCCATACTGGCAGGTGTGGTGGCCACACTGTACTGTCTGGCAGGTGTGGTGGGCACACTGTACTGTCTGGCAGGTGTGGTGGCCACACTGTACTGTCTGGCAGGTATGGTGGCCACACTGGCAAGTGTGGGCCACACTGTACTGTCTGGCAGGTGTGGTGGGCACACTGTACTGTCTGGCAGGTATGGTGGCCAAACTGGCAGGTATGGTGGCCACACTGGCAGGTATGGTGGCCACACTGTACTGTCTGGCAGGTATGGTGGCCACACTGTACTTCTGGCAGGTATGGTGGCCACACTGTACTGTCTGGCAGGTATGGTGGCCACACTGTTCTGTTGGCAGGTATGGTGGCCACACTGGCAGGTGGTGGCCACACTGTACTGTCTGGCAGGTATGGTGGCCACACTGTACTGTCTGGCAGGTGTGGTGGCCACACTGGCAGGTGTGGTGGCCACATTGTACTGGGCAGGTATGGTGGCCACACTGGCAGGTATGGTGGCCACACTGGCAGGTATGGTGGCCACACTGGCAGGTATGGTGGCACACTGTACTATCTGGCAGGTATGGTGGCCACACTGGCAGATATGGTGGCCACACTGTACTGTCTGGCAGGTATGGTGGCCACACTGGCAGGTATGGTGGCCACACTGTACTGTCTGGCAGGTATGGTGGCCACACTGTACTGTCTGGCAGGTATGGTGGCCACACTGTACTGTCTGGCAGGTATAGTGTCCACACTGTACTGTTGGCAGGTATGGTGGCCACACTGATAGGTATGGTGGCCACACTGTACTGTCTGGCAGGTATGGTGGCCACACTTGGCAGGTGGTGGCCACACTGTACTGTCTGGCAGGTATGGTGGCCACACTGTACTGTCTGGCAGGTGTGGTGGCCACACTGGCAGGTGTGGTGGCCACATGGCAGGTGTGGTGGCACATTGTACTGTCTGGCAGGTATGGTGGCCACACTGGCAGGTATGGTGGCCACACTGGCAGGTATGGTGGCCACACTGGCAGGTATGGTGGCCACTGGCAGGTATGGTGGCCACACTGGCAGGTATGGTGGCCACACTGGCAGGTATGGTGGCACACTGTACTGTCTGGCAGGTATAGTGGCCACACTGGCATGTGGTGGCCACACTGTACTGTCTGGCAGGTATGGTGGCCACACTGGCAGGTATGGTGGCCACACTGGCAGGTATGGTGGCCACACTGTACTGTCTGGCAGGTATGGTGGCCACACTGGCAGGTGTGGTGGCCACACTGTACTGTCTGGCAGGTATGGTGGCCACACTGGCAGGTGTGGTGGCCACACTGTACTGTCTGGCAGGTATGGTGGCCACATGTACGTCTGGCAGGTATGGTGGCCACACTATACTGTCTGGCAGGTATGGTGGCCACACTGTACTGTCTGGCAGGTATGGTGGCCACACTGTACTGTCTGGCAGATATGGTGGGCACACTGTACTGTCTGGCAGGTATGGTGGCCACACTGTACTGTCTGGCAGGTATGGTGGCCACACTGTACTGTCTGGCAGGTATGGTGGCCACACTGTACTGTCTGGCAGGTATGGTGGCCACACTGTACTGTCTGGCAGGTATGGTGGCCACACTGTACTGTCTGACAGGTATGGTGGCCACACTGTACTGTCTGGCAGGTATGGTGGCCACACTGTACTGTCTGGCAGGTATGGTGGCCACACTGTACTGTCTGGCAGGTATGGTGGCCACACTGGCAGGGGTGTGGCCACACTGTACTGTCTGGCAGGTATGGTGGCCACACTGTACTGTCTGGCAGGTGGGGTGGCCACACTGGCAGGTGTGGTGGCCACACTGTACTGTCTGGCAGGTGTGGTGGCCACACTGTACTGTCTGGCAGGTGTGGTGGCCACACTGTACTGTCTGGCAGGTGTGGTGGCCACACTGGTAGGTGTGGTGGCCACACTGTACTGTCTGGCAGGTGTGGTGGCCACACTGTACTGTCTGGCAGGTGGTGGCCACACTGGCAGGTGTGGTGGCCACACTGTACTGTCTGGTAGGTGTGGTGGCACACTGTACTGTCTGGCAGGTGTGGTGGCCACACTGTACTGTCTGGCAGGTGTGGGCCACACTGTACTGTCTGGCAGGTGTGGTGGCCACACTGTACTGTCTGGCAGGTATGGTGGCCACACTGTACTGTCTGGCAGGTATGGTGGCCACACTGTACTGTCTGGCAGGTATGGTGGCCACACTGGCAGGTATGGTGGCCACACTGGCAGGTATGGTGGCCAACTGTACTGTCTGGCAGGTATGGTGGGCACACTGTACTGTCGGGCAGGTATGGTGGCCACACTGTACTGTCTGGCAGGTATGGTGGCCACACTGTACTGTCTGGCAGGTATGGTGGCCACACTGTACTGTCTGGCAGGTATGGTGGCCACACTGTACTGTCTGGCAGGTATGGTGGCCACACTGTACTGTCTGGCAGGTATGGTGGCCACACTGGCAGGTGTGGTGGCCACACTGTACTGTCTGGCAGGTATGGTGGCCACACTGTACTGTCTGGCAGGTGGGGTGGCCACACTGGCAGGTGGTGGCCACACTGTACTGTCTGGCAGGTGTGGCCACACTGTACTGTCTGGCAGGTGGTGGCCACACTGTACTGTCTGGCAGGTGTGGTGGCCACACTGGTAGGTGTGGTGGCCACACTGTACTGTCTGGCAGGTGTGGTGGCCACACTGTACTGTCTGGCAGGTATGGTGGCCACACTGGCAGGTGTGGTGGCCACACTGTACTGTCTGGTAGGTGTGGTGGGCACACTGTACTGTCTGGCAGGTGTGGTGGCCACACTGTACTGTCTGGCAGGTATGGTGGCCACACTGTTCTGTCTGGCAGGTGTGGTGGCCACACTGTACTGTCTGGCAGGTGTGGTGGCCACACTGTACTGTCTGGCAGGTGTGGTGGTCACGCTGTACTGTCTGGCAGGTGTGGTGGCCACACTGTACTGTCTGGCAGGTATGGTGGCCACACTGTACTGTCTGGCAGGTGTGGTGGCCACACTGTACTGTCTGGCAGGTGTGGTGGCCCACTGTACTGTCTGGCAGGTGTGGTGGCCACACTGTACTGTCTGGCAGGTGTGGTGGGCACACTGTACTGTCTGGCAGGTGTGGTGGCCACACTGTACTGTCTGGCAGGTATGGTGGCCACACTGTACTGTCTGGCAGGTGTGGTGGCCACACTGTACTGTCTGGCAGGTGTGGTGGCCACACTGTACTGTCTGGCAGGTGTGGTGGCCACACTGTACTGTCTGGCAGGTGTGGTGGCCACACTGTACTGTCTGGCAGGTATGGTGGCCACACTGGCAGGTGTGGTGGTCACACTGTACTGTCTGGTAGGTGTGGTGGGCACACTGTACTGTCTGGCAGGTGTGGTGGCCACACTGTACTGTCTGGCACGTATGGTGGCCACACTGTACTGTCTGGCAGGTATGGTGGCCACACTGTACTGTCTGGCAGGTGTGGTGGCCACACTGTACTGTCCGGCAGGTGTGGTTGCCACACTGTACTGTCTGGCAGGTGTGGTGGCCACACTGTACTGTCTGGCAGGTGTGGTGGCCACACTGTACTGTCTGGCAGGTATGGTGGCCACACTGTACTGTCTGGCAGGTGTGGTGGCCACACTGTACTGTCTGGCAGGTGTGGTGGCCACACTGTACTGTCTGGCAGGTGTGGTGGCCACACTGTACTGTCTGGCAGGTGTGGTGGGCACACTGTACTGTCTGGCAGGTGTGGTGGCCACACTGTACTGTTTGGCAGGTGTGGTGGCCACACTGTACTGTCTGGCAGGTATGGTGGCCACACTGGCAGGTATGGTGGCCACACTGTACTGTCTGGCAGGTATGGTGGCCACACTGTACTGTCTGGCAGGTATGGTGGCCACACTGTACTGTCTGGCAGGTATAGTGTCCACACTGTACTGTTTGGCAGGTATGGTGGCCACACTGATAGGTATGGTGGCCACACTGTACTGTCTGGCTGGTATGGTGGCCACACTGGCAGGTGTGGTGGCCACACTGTACTGTCTGGCAGGTATGGTGGCCACACTGTACTGTCTGGCAGGTGTGGTGGCCACACTGGCAGGTGTGGTGGCCACACTGGCAGGTGTGGTGGGCACATTGTACTGTCTGGCAGGTATGGTGGCCACACTGGCAGGTATGGTGGCCACACTGGCAGGTATGGTGGCCACACTGGCAGGTATGGTGGCCACACTGGCAGGTATGGTGGCCACACTGGCAGGTATGGTGGCCACACTGGCAGGTATGGTGGCCACACTGTACTGTCTGGCAGGTATAGTGGCCACACTGGCAAATGTGGTGGCCACACTGTACTGTCTGGCAGGTATGGTGGCCACACTGGCAGGTATGGTGGCCACACTGGCAGGTATGGTGGCCACACTGTACTGTCTGGCAGGTATGGTGGCCACACTGGCAGGTGTGGTGGCCACACTGTACTGTCTGGCAGGTATGGTGGCCACACTGTACTGTCTGGCAGGTGTGGTGGCCACACTGTACTGTCTGGCAGGTATGGTGGCCACACTGTACTGTCTGGCAGGTATGGTGGCCACACTATACTGTCTGGCAGGTATGGTGGCCACACTGTACTGTCTGGCAGGTATGGTGGCCACACTGTACTGTCTGGCAGATATGGTGGGCACACTGTACTGTCTGCCAGGTATGGTGGCCACACTGTACTGTCTGGCAGGTATGGTGGCCACACTGTACTGTCTGACAGGTATGGTGGCCACACTGTACTGTCTGGCAGGTATGGTGGCCACACTGTACTGTCTGGCAGGTATGGTGGCCACACTGTACTGTCTGGCAGGTATGGTGGCCACACTGGCAGGGGTGGTGGCCACACTGTACTGTCTGGCAGGTATGGGTGGCCACACTGTACTGTCTGGCAGGTGGGGTGGCCACGACTGGCAGGGTGTGGTGGCCACACTGTACTGTCTGGCAGGTGTGGTGGCCACACTGTACTGTCTGGCAGGTGTGGTGTGCCACACTGTACTGTCTGGGCAGGTGTGGTGGCCACACTGGTAGGTGTGGTGGCCACACTGTACTGTCTGGCAGGTGTGGTGGCCACACTGTACTGTCTGGCGGTATGGTGGCCACACTGGCAGGTGTGGTGGCCACACTGTACTGTCTGGTAGGTGTGGTGGCACACTGTACGGTCTGGCAGGGTGTGGTGGCCACACTGGTACTGTCTGGCAGGTATGTGTGGCCACACTGTACTGTCTGGCAGGTGTGGTGGCCACACTGTACTGTCTGGCAGGTATGGTGGCCACACTGTACTGTCTGGCAGGTATGGTGGCCACACTGTACTGTCTGGCAGGTATGGTGGCCACACTGGCAGGTATGGTGGCCACACTGGCAGGTATGGTGGCCACACTGGCAGGTATGGTGGCCAAACTGTACTGTCTGGCAGGTATGGTGGGCACACTGTACTGTCTGGCAGGTATGGTGGCCACACTGTACTGTCTGGCAGGTATGGTGGCCACACTGTGCTGTCTGGCAGGTATGGTGGCCACACTGTACTGTCTGGCAGGTATGGTGGCCACACTGTACTGTCTGGCAGGTATGGTGGCCACACTGTACTGTCTGGCAGGTATGGTGGCCACACTGGCAGGTGTGGTGGCCACACTGTACTGTCTGGCAGGTATGGTGGCCACACTGTACTGTCTGGCAGGTGGGGTGGCCACACTGGCAGGTGTGGTGGCCACACTGTACTGTCTGGCAGGTGTGGTGGCCACACTGTACTGTCTGGCAGGTGTGGTGGCCACACTGTACTGTCTGGCAGGTGTGGTGGCCACACTGGTAGGTGTGGTGGCCACACTGTACTGTCTGGCAGGTGTGGTGGCCACACTGTACTGTCTGGCAGGTGTGGTGGGCACACTGTACTGTCTGGCAGGTATGGTGACCACACTGTACTGTCTGGCAGGTATGGTGGCCACACTGTACTGTCTGGCAGGTATGGTGGCCACACTGGCAGGTATGGTGGCCACACTGTACTGTCTGGCAGGTATGGTGGCCACACTGTACTGTCTGGCAGGTATGGTGGCCACACTGACAGGTATGGTGGCCACACTGTACTGTCTGGCAGGTATGGTGGCCACACTGGCAGGTATGGTGGCCACACTGTACTGTCTGGCAGGTATGGTGGCCACACTGGCAGGTGTGGTGGCCACACTGTACTGTCTGGTAGGTGTGGTGGGCACACTGTACTGTCTGGCAGGTGTGGTGGCCACACTGTACTGTCTGGCAGGTATGGTGGCCACACTGTTCTGTCTGGCAGGTGTGGTGGCCACACTGTACTGTCTGGCAGGTGTGGTGGCCACACTGTACTGTCTGGCAGGTGTGGTGGTCACGCTGTACTGTCTGGCAGGTGTGGTGGCCACACTGTACTGTCTGGCAGGTATGGTGGCCACACTGTACTGTCTGGCAGGTGTGGTGGCCACACTGTACTGTCTGGCAGGTGTGGTGGCCACACTGTACTGTCTGGCAGGTGTGGTGGCCACACTGTACTGTCTGGCAGGTGTGGTGGGCACACTGTACTGTCTGGCAGGTGTGGTGGCCACACTGTACTGTCTGGCAGGTATGGTGGCCACACTGTACTGTCTGGCAGGTGTGGTGGCCACACTGTACTGTCTGGCAGGTGTGGTGGCCACACTGTACTGTCTGGCAGGTGTGGTGGCCACACTGTACTGTCTGGCAGGTGTGGTGGCCACACTGTACTGTCTGGCAGGTATGGTGGCCACACTGGCAGGTGTGGTGGTCACACTGTACTGTCTGGTAGGTGTGGTGGGCACACTGTACTGTCTGGCAGGTGTGGTGGCCACACTGTACTGTCTGGCACGTATGGTGGCCACACTGTACTGTCTGGCAGGTATGGTGGCCACACTGTACTGTCTGGCAGGTGTGGTGGCCACACTGTACTGTCCGGCAGGTGTGGTTGCCACACTGTACTGTCTGGCAGGTGTGGTGGCCACACTGTACTGTCTGGCAGGTGTGGTGGCCACACTGTACTGTCTGGCAGGTATGGTGGCCACACTGTACTGTCTGGCAGGTGTGGTGGCCACACTGTACTGTTGGCAGGTGTGGTGGCCACACTGTACTGTCTGGCAGGTGTGGTGGCCACACTGTACTGTCTGGCAGGTGTGGTGGGCACACTGTACTGTCTGGCAGGTGTGGTGGCCACACTGTACTGTTTGGCAGGTGTGGTGGCCACACTGTACTGTCTGGCAGGTATGGTGGCCACACTGGCAGGTATGGGGCCACACTGTACTGTCTGGCAGGTATGGTGGCCACACTGTACTGTCTGGCAGGTATGGTGGCCACACTGTACTGTCTGGCAGGTATAGGTCCACACTGTACTGTTTGGCAGGTATGGTGGCCACACTGATAGGTATGGTGGCCACACTGTACTGTCTGGCTGGTATGGTGGCCACACTGGCAGGTGTGGTGGCCACACTGTACTGTCTGGCAGGTATGGTGGCCACACTGTACTGTCTGGCAGGTGTGGTGGCCACAGGCAGGTGTGGTGGCCACACTGGCAGGTGTGGTGGGCACATTGTACTGTCTGGCAGGTATGGTGGCCACACTGGCAGGTATGGTGGCCACACTGGCAGGTATGGTGGCCACACTGGCAGGTATGGTGGCCACACTGGCAGGTATGGTGGCCACACTGGCAGGTATGGTGGCCACACTGGCAGGTATGGTGGCCACACTGTACTGTCTGGCAGGTATAGTGGCCACACTGGCAAATGTGGTGGCCACACTGTACTGTCTGGCAGGTATGGTGGCCACACTGGCAGGTATGGTGGCCACACTGGCAGGTATGGTGGCCACACTGTACTGTCGGCAGGTATGGTGGCCACACTGGCAGGTGTGGTGGCCACACTGTACTGTCTGGCAGGTATGGTGGCCACACTGTACTGTCTGGCAGGTGTGGTGGCCACACTGTACTGTCTGGCAGGTATGGTGGCCACACTGTACTGTCTGGCAGGTATGGTGGCCACACTATACTGTCTGGCAGGTATGGTGGCCACACTGTACTGTCTGGCAGGTATGGTGGCCACTGTACTGTCTGGCAGATATGGTGGGCACACTGTACTGTCTGCCAGGTATGGTGGCCACACTGTACGTCTGGCAGGTATGGTGGCCACACTGTACTGTCTGACAGGTATGGTGGCCACACTGTACTGTCTGGCAGGTATGGTGGCCACACTGTACTGTCTGGCAGGTATGGTGGCCACACTGTACTGTCTGGCAGGTATGGTGGCCAACACTGGCAGGGGTGGTGGCCACACTGTACTGTCTGGCAGGTATGGTGGCCACACTGTACTGTCTGGCAGGTGGGGTGGCCACACTGGCGGTGTGTGGCCACACTGTACTGTCTGGCAGGTGTGGTGGCCACACTGTACTGTCTGGCAGGTGTGGTGGCCACACTGTACTGTCTGGCAGGTGTGGTGGCCACACTGGTAGGTGTGGTGGCCACACTGTAGTCTGGCAGGTGTGGTGGCCACACTGTACTGTCTGGCAGGTATGGTGGCCACACTGGCAGGTGGTGGCCACACTGTACTGTTGGTAGGTGTGGTGGGCACACTGTACTGTCTGGCAGGTGTGGTGGCCACACTGTACTGTCTGGCAGGTATGGTGGCCACACTGTACTGTCTGGCAGGGTGTGGTGGCCACACTGTACTGTCTGGCAGGTATGGGTCCACACTGTACTGTCTGGCAGGTATGGTGGCCACACTGTACTGTCTGGCAGGTATGGTGGCCACACTGGCAGGTATGGTGGCCACACTGGCAGGTATGGTGGCCACACTGGCAGGTATGGTGGCCAAACTGTACTGTCTGGCAGGTATGGTGGCACACTGTACTGTCTGGCAGGTATGGTGGCCACACTGTACTGTCTGGCAGGTATGGTGGCCACACTGTGCTGTCTGGCAGGTATGGTGGCCACACTGTACTGTCTGGCAGGTATGGTGGCCACACTGTACTGTCTGGCAGGTATGGTGGCCACACTGTACTGTCTGGCAGGTATGGTGGCCACACTGGCAGGTGTGGTGGCCACACTGTACTGTCTGGCAGGTATGGTGGCCACACTGTACTGTCTGGCAGGTGGGGTGGCCACACTGGCAGGTGTGGTGGCCACACTGTACTGTCTGGCAGGTGTGGTGGCCACACTGTACTGTCTGGCAGGTGTGGTGGCCACACTGTACTGTCTGGCAGGTGTGGTGGCCACACTGTAGGTGTGTGTGGCCACACTGTACTGCTGGCAGGTGTGGTGGCCACACTGTACTGTCTGGCAGGTGTGGTGGCACACTGTACTGTCTGGCAGGTATGGTGGCCACACTGTACTGTCTGGCAGGTATGGTGGCCACACTGTACTGTCTGGCAGGTATGGTGGCCACACTGGCAGGTATGGTGGCCACACTGTACTGTCTGGCAGGTATGGTGGCCACCACTGTACTGTGGCAGGTATGGTGGCCACACTGCAGGTATGGTGGCCACACTGTACTGTCTGGCAGGTATGGTGGCCACACTGGGCAGGTATGGTGGCCACACACTGGCAGGTTATGGTGGCCACACTGGCAGGTATGGTGGCCACACTGTACTGTCTGGCAGGTGGTGGGCACACTGTACTGTCTGGCAGGTATGGTGGCCACACTGTACTGTCTGGCAGGTGTGGTGGGCACACTGGCAGGTATGGTGGCCACACTGGCAGGTATGGTGGCCACACCGTACTGTCTGGCAGGTATGGTGGCCACACTGGCAGGTATGGTGGCTACACTGTACTGTCTGGCAGGTATGGTGGCCACACTGTACTGTCTGGCAGGTATGATGGCCACACTGACAGGTATGGTGGCCACACTGTACTGTCTGGCAGGTATGGTGGCCACACTGGCAGGTATGGTGGCCACACTGGCAGGTATGGTGGCCACACTGTACTGTCTGGACGTGTGGTGGGCACACTGTACTGTCTGGCAGGTATGGTGGCCACACTGGCAGGTATGGTGGCCACACTGCAGGTATGGTGGCCACACTGTACTGTCTGGCACGTGTGGTGGCACACTGTACTGTCTGGCAGGTATGGTGGCCACACTGGCAGGTATGGTGGCCACACTGGCAGGTATTCGTGGCCACACTGTACTGTCTGGCAGGTGTGGTGGCAACACTGTACTGGCTGGCAGGTATGTGGCCACACTGGCAGGTGTGGTGGCCACACTGTACTGTCTGGCAGGTATGGTGGCCACACTGTACTGTCTGGCAGGTATGGTGGCCACACTGTACTGTCTGGCAGGTGTGGTGGCCACACTGGCAGGTGTGGTGGCCACACTGGCAGGTATGGTGGCCACACTGTACTGTCTGCCAGGTGTGGTGGCCACACTGGCAGGTATAGTGGCCACACTGGCAGGTATGGTGGCCACACTGGCAGGTATGGTGGCCACACTGTACTGTCTGGCAGGTGTGGTGGCCACACTGTACTGTCTGGCAGGTATGGTGGCCATACTGGCAGGTGTGGTGGCCACACTGTACTGTCTGGCAGGTGTGGTGGGCACACTGTACTGTCTGGCAGGTGTGGTGGCCACACTGTACTGTCTGGCAGGTATGGTGGCCACACTGGCAAGTGTGGTGGCCACACTGTACTGTCTGGCAGGTGTGGTGGGCACACTGTACTGTCTGGCAGGTATGGTGGCCAAACTGGCAGGTATGGTGGCCACACTGGCAGGTATGGTGGCCACACTGTACTGTCTGGCAGGTATGGTGGCCACACTGTACTATCTGGCAGGTATGGTGGCCACACTGTACTGTCTGGCAGGTATGGTGGCCACACTGTTCTGTTTGGCAGGTATGGTGGCCACACTGGCAGGTGTGGTGGCCACACTGTACTGTCTGGCAGGTATGGTGGCCACACTGTACTGTCTGGCAGGTGTGGTGGCCACACTGGCAGGTGTGGTGGCCACATTGTACTGTCTGGCAGGTATGGTGGCCACACTGGCAGGTATGGTGGCCACACTGGCAGGTATGGTGGCCACACTGGCAGGTATGGTGGCCACACTGGCAGGTATGGTGGCCACACTGTACTATCTGGCAGGTATGGTGGCCACACTGGCAGATATGGTGGCCACACTGTACTGTCTGGCAGGTATGGTGGCCACACTGGCAGGTATGGTGGCCACACTGTACTGTCTGGCAGGTATGGTGGCCACACTGTACTGTCTGGCAGGTATGGTGGCCACACTGTACTGTCTGGCAGGTATAGTGTCCACACTGTACTGTTTGGCAGGTATGGTGGCCACACTGATAGGTATGGTGGCCACACTGTACTGTCTGGCAGGTATGGTGGCCACACTGGCAGGTGTGGTGGCCACACTGTACTGTCTGGCAGGTATGGTGGCCACACTGTACTGTCTGGCAGGTGTGGTGGCCACACTGGCAGGTGTGGTGGCCACACTGGCAGGTGTGGTGGCCACACTGGCAGGTGTGGTGGGCACATTGTACTGTCTGGCAGGTATGGTGGCCACACTGGCAGGTATGGTGGCCACACTGGCAGGTATGGTGGCCACACTGGCAGGTATGGTGGCCACACTGGCAGGTATGGTGGCCACACTGGCAGGTATGGGGCCACACTGGCAGGTATGGTGGCCACACTGTACTGTCTGGCAGGTATAGTGGCCACACTGGCAAATGTGGTGGCCACACTGTACTGTCTGGCAGGTATGGTGGCCACACTGGCAGGTATGGTGGCCACACTGGCAGGTATGGTGGCCACACTGTACTGTCTGGCAGGTATGGTATGGGCCACACTGGCAGGTGTGGTGGCCACACTGTACTGTCTGGCAGGTATGGTGGCCACACTGTACTGTCTGGCAGGTGTGGTGGCCACACTGTACTGTCTGGCAGGTATGGTGGCCACACTGTACTGTCTGGCAGGTATGGTGGCCACACTATACTGTCTGGCAGGTATGGTGGCCACACTGTACTGTCTGGCAGGTATGGTGGCCACACTGTACTGTCTGGCAGATATGGTGGGCACACTGTACTGTCTGGCAGGTATGGTGGCCACACTGTACTGTCTGGCAGGTATGGTGGCCACACTGTACTGTCTGACAGGTATGGTGGCCACACTGTACTGTCTGGCAGGTATGGTGGCCACACTGTACTGTCTGGCAGGTATGGTGGCCACACTGTACTGTCTGGCAGGTATGGTGGCCACACTGGCAGGGGTGGTGGCCACACTGTACTGTCTGGCAGGTATGGTGGCCACACTGTACTGTCTGGCAGGTGGGGTGGCCACACTGGCAGGTGTGGTGGCCACACTGTACTGTCTGGCAGGTGTGGTGGCCACACTGTACTGTCTGGCAGGTGTGGTGGCCACACTGGTAGGTGTGGTGGCCACACTGTACTGTCTGGCAGGTGTGGTGGCCACACTGTACTGTCTGGCAGGTATGGTGGCCACACTGGCAGGTGTGGTGGCCACACTGTACTGTCTGGTAGGTGTGGTGGGCACACTGTACTGTCTGGCAGGTGTGGTGGCCACACTGTACTGTCTGGCAGGTATGGTGGCCACACTGTACTGTCTGGCAGGTGTGGTGGCCACACTGTACTGTCTGGCAGGTATGGTGGCCACACTGTACTGTCTGGCAGGTATGGTGGCCACACTGTACTGTCTGGCAGGTATGGTGGCCACACTGGCAGGTATGGTGGCCACACTGGCAGGTATGGTGGCCAAACTGTACTGTCTGGCAGGTATGGTGGGCACACTGTACTGTCTGGCAGGTATGGTGGCCACACTGTACTGTCTGGCAGGTATGGTGGCCACACTGTACTGTCTGGCAGGTATGGTGGCCACACTGTACTGTCTGGCAGGTATGGTGGCCACACTGTACTGTCTGGCAGGTATGGTGGCCACACTGTACTGTCTGGCAGGTATGGTGGCCACACTGGCAGGTGTGGTGGCCACACTGTACTGTCTGGCAGGTATGGTGGCCACACTGTACTGTCTGTCAGGTGGGGTGGCCACACTGGCAGGTGTGGTGGCCACACTGGCAGGTGTGGTGGCCACACTGTACTGTCTGGCAGGTGTGGTGGCCACACTGTACTGTCTGGCAGGTGTGGTGGCCACACTGTACTGTCTGGCAGGTGTGGTGGCCACACTGGTAGGTGTGGTGGCCACACTGTACTGTCTGGCAGGTGTGGTGGCCACACTGTACTGTCTGGCAGGTATGGTGGCCACACTGGCAGGTGTGGTGGCCACACTGTACTGTCTGCAGGTGTGGTGGGCCACACTTGTACTGTCTGGCAGGTGTGGTGTCCACACTGTACTGTCTGGCAGGTATGGTGGCCACACTGTTCTGTCTGGCAAGGTGTGGTGGCCACACTGTACTGTCTGGCAGGTGTGGTGGCCACACTGTACTGTCTGGCAGGTGTGGTGGCCACACTGTACTGTCTGGCAGGTGTGGTGGCCACACTGTACTGTCTGGCAGGTATGGTGGCCACACTGTACTGTCTGGCAGGTGTGGTGGCCACACTGTACTGTCTGGCAGGTGTGGTGTGCCACACTGTACTTACTGTCTGGCAGGTGTGGTGGCCACACTGTACTGTCTGGCAGGTGTGGTGGCACACTGTACTGTCTGGCAGGTGTGTGGCCACACTGTACTGTCTGGCAGGTATGGTGGCCACACTGTACTGTCTGGCAGGTGTGGTGGCACACTGTACTGTCTGGCAGGTGTGGTGGACCACACTGTACTGTCTGGCAGGTATAGGTTGTGGCACACTGTACTGTCTGGCAGGTGTGGTGGCCACACTGTACTGTCTGGCAGGTATGGTGGCCACACTGGCAGGTGTTGGTGGTCCACACTGTACTGTCTGGCAGGTGTGGTGGGCCACACTGTACTGTCTGGCAGGTGTGGTGGCCACACTGTACTTGTCTGGCAGGTATGGTGGCCACACTGTACTGTCTGGCAGGTATGGGTGGCCACACTGTACTGTCTGGCAGGTGTGGTGGCCACACCTGTACTGTCTGGCAGGTGTGGTTGGCACACTGTACTGTCTGGCAGGTGTGGTGGCCACACTGTACTGTCTGGCAGGTGTGGTGGCCACACTGTACTGTCTGGCAGGTATGGTGGCCACACTGTACTGTCTGGCAGGTGTGGTGGCCACACTGTACTGTCTGGCAGGTGTGGTGGCCACACTGTACTGTCTGGCAGGTGTGGTGGCCACACTGTACTGTCTGGCAGGTGTGGTGGGCACACTGTACTGTCTGGCAGGTGTGGTGGCCACACTGTACTGTTTGGCAGGTGTGGTGGCCACACTGTACTGTCTGGCAGGTGTGGTGGCCACCCTGTGCTGTCTGGCAGGTGTGGTGGCCACACTGTACTGTCTGGCAGGTGTGGTGGCCACACTGTACTGTCTGGCAGGGGTGGTGGCCACACTGTACTGTCTGGCAGGTGTGGTGGCCACACTGTACTGTCTGGCAGGTATGGTGGCCACACTGTACTGTCTGGCAGGTGTGGTGGCCACACTGTACTGTCTGGCAGATATGGTGGCCAACCTGTACTGTCTGGCAGGTATGGTGGGCACACTGTACTGTCTGGCAGGTATGGTGGCCACACTATACTGTCTGGCAGATATGGTGGCCACACTGTACTGTCTGGCAGGTATGGTGGCCACACTGTACTGTCTGGCAGGTGTGGTGGCCACACTGTACTGTCTGGCAGGTGTGGTGGCCACACTGTACTGTCTGGCAGGTGTGGTGGCCACACTGTACTGTCCTGGCAGGTGTGGTGGCCACACTGTACTGTCTGGCCAGGTGTGGTGGCCACACTGTACTGTCTGGCAGGTGTGGTGGCCACACTGTACTGTCTGGCAGGTATGGTGGCCACACTGTACTGTCTGGCAGGTGTGGTGGCCACACTGTACTGTCTGGCAGGTGTGGTAGCCACACTGTACTGTCTGGCAGGTATGGTGGCCACACTGTACTGTCTGGCAGGTGTGGTGGCCACACTGTACTGGCTGGCAGGTGTGGTGGCCACACTGTACTGTCTGGCAGGTTGTGGTGGCCACACTGTACTGTCTGGCAGGTGTGGTGGCCACACTGTACTGTCTGGCAGGTGTGGTGGCCACACTGTACTGTCTGGCAGGTGTGGTGGCCACACTGTACTGTCTGGCAGGTGTGGTGGCCACACTGTACTGTCTGGCAGGTGTGGTGGCCACACTGTACTGTCTGGCAGGTGTGGTGGCCACACTGTACTGTCTGGCAGGTGTGGTGGCCACACTGTACTGTCTGGCAGGTGTGGTGGCACACTGTACTGTCTGGCAGGTGTGGTGGCCACACTGTACTGTCTGGCAGGTATGGTGGCCACACTGTACTGTCTGGCAGGTGTGGTGGCCACACTGTACTGTCTGGCAGGTGTGGTGGCCACACTGTACTGTCTGGCAGGTATGGTGGCCACACTGTACTGTCTGGCAGGTGTGGTGGCCACACTGTACTGTCTGGCAGGTATGGTGGCCACACTGTACTGTCTGGCAGGTGTGGTGGCCACACTATAGGAAGGAACATATTGGGATGAACAAGTCCATCCACGCCTGTTGGACAAGAGGCAGGACCCAGGAGCTGAATCTCATTTCCAACAATCAACAGCTAGTTGGGAAAATATTGAAGTCATACGATGGGATCAGTTTCGCGTCTCTGGCTCAGCCAGGAAGCTCAACATCAAGCTCAAAAGAGAGAGAAAAAATAGGTAATTTACCGCCTTGATGAACAACTCGCGTGGCTGAAACAATTTTTTCAACCTTAATTTCGAGTCGTTTGTGTGGGTGAGGGGGGGGGGGAGGCTGGTAAGCCTTACCCTACTAGTTTTACACAGGAGGGTACAGGAGCAGACGACTGCTGACTCCTGTTAGCAGGCTGAGAGCTTTCCCTTCCCATAGTTCATGGTAAGCCTTACCCTACTAGTTTTACACAGGAGGGTACAGGAGCAGACGACTGCTGACTCCTGTTAGCTGGCTGAGAGCTTTCCCTTCCCATAGTTCATGGTAAGCCTTACCCTACTAGTTTTACACAGGAGGGTACAGGAGCAGACGACTGCTGACTCCTGTTAGCTGGCTGAGAGCTTTCCCTTCCCATAGTTCATGGTAAGCCTTACCCTACTAGTTTTACACAGGAGGGTACAGGAGCAGACGACTGCTGACTCCTGTTAGCTGGCTGAGAGCTTTCCCTTCCATAGTTCATGGTAAGCCTTACCCTACTAGTTTTACACAGGAGGGTACAGGAGCAGACGACTGCTGACTCCTGTTAGCTGGCTGAGAGCTTTCCCTTCCCATAGTTCATGGTAAGCCTTACCCTACTAGTTTTACACAGGAGGGTACAGGAGCAGACGACTGCTGACTCCTGTTAGCAGGCTGAGAGCTTTCCCTTCCCAAAGTTCATGGTAAGCCTTACCCTACTAGTTTTACACAGGAGGGTACAGGAGCAGACGACTGCTGACTCCTGTTAGCAGGCTGAGAGCTTTCCCTTCCCATAGTTCATGGTAAGCCTTACCCTACTAGTTTTACACAGGAGGGTACAGGAGCAGACGACTGCTGACTCCTGTTAGCTGGCTGAGAGCTTTCCCTTCCCATAGTTCATGGTAAGCCTTACCCTACTAGTTTTACACAGGAGGGTACAGGAGCAGACGACTGCTGACTCCTGTTAGCTGGCTGAGAGCTTTCCCTTCCCATAGTTCATGGTAAGCCTTACCCTACTAGTTTTACACAGGAGGGTACAGGAGCAGACGACTGCTGACTCCTGTTAGCTGGCTGAGAGCTTTCCCTTCCCATAGTTCATGGTAAGCCTTACCCTACTAGTTTTACACAGGAGGGTACAGGAGCAGACGACTGCTGACTCCTGTTAGCTGGCTGAGAGCTTTCCCTTCCCATAGTTCATGGTAAGCCTTACCCTACTAGTTTTACACAGGAGGGTACAGGAGCAGACGACTGCTGACTCCTGTTAGCAGGCTGAGAGCTTTCCCTTCCCAAAGTTCATGGTAAGCCTTACCCTACTAGTTTTACACAGGAGGGTACAGGAGCAGACGACTGCTGACTCCTGTTAGCAGGCTGAGAGCTTTCCCTTCCCATAGTTCATGGTAAGCCTTACCCTACTAGTTTTACACAGGAGGGTACAGGAGCAGACGACTGCTGACTCCTGTTAGCTGGCTGAGAGCTTTCCCATCCCATAGTTCATGGTAAGCCTTACCCTACTAGTTTTACACAGGAGGGTACAGGAGCAGACGACTGCTGACTCCTGTTAGCTGGCTGAGAGCTTTCCCTTCCCATAGTTCATGGTAAGCCTTACCCTACTAGTTTTACACAGGAGGGTACAGGAGCAGACGACTGCTGACTCCTGTTAGCTGGCTGAGAGCTTTCCCTTCCCATAGTTCATGGTAAGCCTTACCCTACTAGTTTTACACAGGAGGGTACAGGAGCAGACGACTGCTGACTCCTGTTAGCAGGCTGAGAGCTTTCCCTTCCCAAAGTTCATGGTAAGCCTTACCCTACTAGTTTTACACAGGAGGGTACAGGAGCAGACGACTGCTGACTCCTGTTAGCAGGCTGAGAGCTTTCCCTTCCCATAGTTCATGGTAAGCCTTACCCTACTAGTTTTACACAGGAGGGTACAGGAGCAGACGACTGCTGACTCCTGTTAGCTGGCTGAGAGCTTTCCCATCCCATAGTTCATGGTAAGCCTTACCCTACTAGTTTTACACAGGAGGGTACAGGAGCAGACGACTGCTGACTCCTGTTAGCTGGCTGAGAGCTTTCCCTTCCCATAGTTCATGGTAAGCCTTACCCTACTAGTTTTACACAGGAGGGTACAGGAGCAGACGACTGCTGACTCCTGTTAGCTGGCTGAGAGCTTTCCCTTCCCATAGTTCATGGTAAGCCTTACCCTACTAGTTTTACACAGGAGGGTACAGGAGCAGACGACTGCTGACTCCTGTTAGCTGGCTGAGAGCTTTCCCTTCCCATAGTTCATGGTAAGCCTTACCCTACTAGTTTTACACAGGAGGGTACAGGAGCAGACGACTGCTGACTCCTGTTAGCTGGCTGAGAGCTTTCCCTTCCCATAGTTCATGGTAAGCCTTACCCTACTAGTTTTACACAGGAGGGTACAGGAGCAGACGACTGCTGACTCCTGTTAGCTGGCTGAGAGCTTTCCCATCCCATAGTTCATGGTAAGCCTTACCCTACTAGTTTTACACAGGAGGGTACAGGAGCAGGACGACTGCTGACTCCTGTTAGCTGGCTGAGAGCTTTCCCTTCCCATAGTTCATGGTAAGCCTTACCCTACTAGTTTTACACAGGAGGGTACAGGAGCAGACGGCTGCTGACTCCTGTTAGCTGGCTGAGAGCTTTCCCTTCCCATAGTTCATGGTAAGCCTTACCCTACTAGTTTTACACAGGAGGGTACAGGAGCAGACGACTGCTGACTCCTGTTAGCTGGCTGAGAGCTTTCCCTTCCCATAGTTCATGGTAAGCCTTACCCTACTAGTTTTACACAGGAGGGTACAGGAGCAGACGACTGCTGACTCCTGTTAGCTGGCTGAGAGCTTTCCCTTCCCATAGTTCATGGTAAGCCTTACCCTACTAGTTTTTCACAGGAGGGTACAGGAGCAGACGACTGCTGACTCCTGTTAGCTGGCTGAGAGCTTTCCCTTCCCATAGTTCATGGTAAGCCTTACCCTACTAGTTTTACACAGGAGGGTACAGGAGCAGACGACTGCTGACTCCTGTTAGCTGGCTGAGA
Source organism: Procambarus clarkii (assembly GCF_040958095.1). Lineage (NCBI taxonomy): Eukaryota > Metazoa > Arthropoda > Malacostraca > Decapoda > Cambaridae > Procambarus > Procambarus clarkii. The sequence goes on from NC_091167.1 coordinate 16,135,334, forward strand.
GCTTTCCCTTCCCATAGTTCATGGTAAGCCTTACCCTACTAGTTTTACACAGGAGGGTACAGGAGCAGACGACTGCTGACTCCTGTTAGCTGGCTGAGAGCTTTCCCTTCCCATAGTTCATGGTAAGCCTTACCCTACTAGTTTTACACAGGAGGGTACAGGAGCAGACGACTGCTGACTCCTGTTAGCTGGCTGAGAGCTTTCCCTTCCCATAGTTCATGGTAAGCCTTACCCTACTAGTTTTACACAGGAGGGTACAGGAGCAGACGACTGCTGACTCCTGTTAGCTGGCTGAGAGCTTTCCCTTCCCATAGTTCATGGTAAGCCTTACCCTACTAGTTTTACACAGGAGGGTACAGGAGCAGACGACTGCTGACTCCTGTTAGCTGGCTGAGAGCTTTCCCTTCCCATAGCTCATGGTAAGCCTTACCCTACTAGTCTTCCCTGGAACACGACCCGCCAATCTGTTTACAATCAGGTGCCCAATTACTGCTGGGTGAACAGGTAAGGATTGACGCCTAGTCAATCCTCCCCAGCCGGGATTCGAACCCAGACCAAATCACTCGCTAGGCACACCACCCAGCCCGTCCTCCTAAGGTCCCCCAACGTCAAGAAACTGTCGTACTAAAGTGCCCTTATCCTAACCTGCCAGAGGACCAACAACAGAAAACGGGACAGTGTGTCAACTTCGCGAGCTGCTGCACATTTTCTAGTACGACGATTTTTGGCCGTAGGTGGAGTGTACGTCAGTATACGACGTGCTATGTGGAGGACAGGTGGCACTACCAGGGATGGTTAGTAATTGTAGTGATGGTGGTAGTGTTGTAGTAGTAGTGGTAGTTGTGTGATGGTGGTAGTTGTGTGATGGTGGTAGTTGTGTGATGGTGGTAGTTGTGTGATGGTGGTAGTTGTGGGATGGTGGTAGTTGTGGGATGGTGGTAGTTGTGTGATGGTGGTAGTTGTGTGATGGTGGTAGTTGTGTGATGGTGGTAGTTGTGTGATGGTGGTAGTTGTGGGATGGTGGTAGTTGTGGGATGGTGGTAGTTGTGTGATGGTGGTAGTTGTGTGATGGTGGTAGTTGTGTGATGGTGGTAGTTGTGTGATGGTGGTAGTTGTGTGATGGTGGTAGTTGTGTGATGGTGGTAGTTGTGTGATGGTGGTAGTTGTGTGATGGTGGTAGTTGTGGGATGGTGGTAGTTGTGGGATGGTGGTAGTTGTGGGATGGTGGTAGTTGTGTGATGGTGGTAGTTGTGGGATGGTGGTAGTTGTGGGATGGTGGTAGTTGTGGGATGGTGGTAGTTTGTGTGATGGTGGTAGTTGTGTGATGGTGGTAGTTTGTGGGATGGTGGTAGTTGTGGGATGGTGGTAGTTGTGGGATGGTGGTAGTTGTGTGATGGTGGTAGTTGTGGGATGGTGGTAGTTGTGGGATGGTGGTAGTTGTGGATGGTGGTAGTTGTGGGATGGTGGTAAGTTGTGGGATGTGGTAGTTGTGGGATGGTGGTAGTTGTGGGATGGTGGTAGTTGTGTGATGGTGGTAGTTGTGGGATGGTGGTAGTTGTGGATGGTGGTAGTTGTGTGAGGTGGTAGTTGTGGGATGGTGGTAGTTGTGGATGGTCGTAGTTGTGGGATGGTGGTAGTTGTGGGATGGTGGTAGTGTGTGATGGTGGTAGTTGTGGATGGTGGTAGTTGTGTTGATGGTGGTAGTTGGTGGGATGGTGGTAGTTGTGGGATGGTGGTAGTTGTGGGATGTGGTAGGTTGTGGGATGGTGGTAGTTGTTGGGATGGTGGTAGTTGTGGGATGGTGTAGTTGTGGGATGGTGGTAGTTGTGGGATGGTGGTAGTTGTGTGATGGTGGTAGTTGTGTGATGGTGGTAGTTGTGGATGGTGGTAGTGTGTGGGATGGTGGTAGTTGTGGATGGTGGTAGTTGTGGGATGGTGGTAGTTGTGTGATGGTGGTAGTTGTGTGATGGTGGTAGTTGTGTGATGGTGGTAGTTGTGGGATGGTGGTAGTTGTGGGATGGTGGTAGTTGTGTGATGGTGGTAGTTGTGGGATGGTGGTAGTTGTGTGATGGTGGTAGTTGTGGGATGGTGGTAGTTGTGGGATGGTGGTAGTTGTGGGATGGTGG